>NW_007070676.1:0-14280 GCF_000164805.1 Carlito syrichta | reverse complement strand
AGGCTGCGGTGGCTGGGAGCGGCCACTGCACTCCAGTCTGGGCGACCGAGTGAGACTCGAACTCAAAAAAAACAAAACAAAAAAAAACAAAACCAAAGTTTATGGGATGCAACAAAAGCAATACAACAAGGACATTTTATAGTTTATAGGAAGTTTATCTGAAATGAATAATCTAATTTGACACCTCAAGGAACTAGATGGAGAGCAAACTAGGCCCAAAGACAGAAGAAGGAAAGAAATAAAGATTAGAGGATAAACAAAATAGAGAACAGAAAAACAATAGAAAAAATAAACCTAAGAGTTGGTATTTTGAAAAGATAAGCAAAATAAACAAACCTTTAGCTAGACTGAGAAAAAAAGACTCAAACAATTAAAAGCAGAAATAAGCAAATGGTATTACATCAAACTAAAAAGCTTCTGCACATGAAAGGAAACAACAGGAAAGGCAACCTATTGTGAAATCCTACAACTCAGTAGGTAAACTACTAATAAAATGCCTTAAAAATGGGCTAAAAACTTGAATATATATTTTTCCAAAGAAGACATTCAGATAACCAACAAGTACATGAAAAGATATTCAGATTCACTAATCATCAAGAAAATGAAAATCAAAAGCACAATGAGGTACCACCTCACACTTGTTGGGATGCCTATTTTCCAAAAAACTGAATGACGCGAGGGTGGGCGAGGATGTGGAGAAATTTTAACACTTGTACACTCTTGGAGGAAATGCAAAATGATATAGCCTCTATGGGAAAGGATGTGAAATTTCCTTAAAAAATTAAAATAGAACAAACATCTGATCCAGCAATTACACCTTTAGATATTTATCCAAAAGAATTGAAGTCAGGATCTCAAAGAGATCTTAGCATTCCAGGGACCATTGCATCATTATGAATGGCCAAGATACGGAAAAAACCTAAGTGTTCACTGAGAGAGGATGTGGTCTGTTTGTACAATGGAGTATTATTTAGCCTTAAAAGGAAAGGAAATCTTGCAACATGTGGCAACACAGAACCTTAAGGGCATCATCCAGGTGAAATAGCACAGTTATAGAAAGACAAGAATAGCAAGATTCCACTTATACTAGAAATTTCAAGTAATTCAACTCATAGAATTAGACAGTAGACTGATAGTTGCCAGAAAACGCGAGGACGGAGAGCCAGATAATTTCTAATTAGTGGGCATAAATTCTCAGTTATGCAAGATGAATAAGTTCTGGAGAACGACTATGTGACACTATTGCTTTATTTAACAATATTGCACTGTTTACTTAAATTTAAAGGGTGGATCTCATGTTAAGTGTTCTTACTACAATAAAGTAAATTTTTAAAGCATTATCCATAACATGAATGAGTTAGAAATTGAACTTTATTAAAATACTGGTCTTTTATCGAGAAAAGAATTAAAGGGGATAAAAGCAATCTACTGAGTGGGTGAAGTTTTATGCAACACCTGTAACTGATAATAAACTAGCATGAAAATTTTGTTTGAACTTTTTAGAACTCTTTTTATAACATATTTTACAGTGTCTACATAGATCACAAATTAAATAATGCAATACCTTTGACAATCAAAGAAGTCATAACTCTTCTGAATAAGTCAAAATATACATATTGCAGATCTGCAGCATTTGTTGCAGTTTTTGAAACATCGCCTTTCCTGTATATGTAACTATTGCAGTGGGAGAACCTAGCTCAATATATAATGGTGTGTTTGGAAATGCTTCTGAAGAATTTATTATATGGACACATTCCGATTATTGTTCGTGTCTGAGTCTTGGGCAATGGCAAATTGGAACCTAGACACTAAACATTCTCCTCAAAGGCATCCTCCCTCTAATAGTGACAGACACCAGCAACATGACTCTTAAGCACAGTAATTCTTAAATCCTGTGAAATCTTGTTCTTTAAAATAATTTTGGCAATATTTGCCATTTTTATAAGATTAATTCATTAGATAAATGTTAGCACTTTGCAAATACTTAAAATGCTCTTAGATCTCTACGATGGTTTCCTGTAAGTTTATTTGTAGTTTGCACAAGATTATATTTCATTTGATTTGCTTTTTGATGTCCACTTCTCCTTTTGTGATATTTCATTTCACATATTTGAAAATATCAACCTTCTGATCTTTGTAGATGTAGCATTCCACATTCCTAAGTATAACCTGTGAAGAGTTCTCTTTGAACGTGTTCATCTAATGCTCCTTGACAACTTTAAATGATAATATTCTTCCAAGGTATTAAGTTCATTCCCCTATTATGCTTTCTACTTAAATGCTATTTTCAACAAACATTTAAAAATCATGAAAATGGTTAAACTACCTTCCATTTTAAAAAAGTGCATCTCTTATGCTGGATCTGGTGGCTCCTGCCTGTAATTACAGCACTTTGGGAGGTGTAGATGAGAGGATTGCTTGAGCCCAGGGGTTGAAGACCAGCCAGAGCAACTTGACGAGACCTTGTCTCTACAATAAAAAATACAAAATAAAGTAATTAACTGGGTGTGGTGGCATGCATCTGTGGTTCCAGTTACTTGAAGGCTGGGAGAAGGATTGCCTGAGCCCAGCAGGTTGAGGATGTAGTAGCCATGAACACGCCATGCACTTTAGCATGGGCAGCAGAATGAGATTTCAACTCAAAAGAAATAAAAAATATAAAACGAAAGTGCATCTTTTCATAGACACAGTCTTTGGATAGAAAATTGGGAAGTCATGAAAACTACCTTGCAAAGTCATTGATCAGATTTAAAAAATAATACTTATCAAATAATTATAACACAATGATTATTTATATAGGTCCACAATAAGTGTGAACTTCTCATGTTTTAAAATGTCTAAGATTGTAGTCCAATATTACACTCTATCTTATGCCTTATGTACATTTATTATATGAAAGAAAATTCCCTTGAATGAAGAGGATTTTAGTTCATTTAAGGTGGATGCTGTTTTCAGTATGACATTCAATTTCCATGAAGACTATAAATATCAAACTAAAAGTGTGGTTTGATGAAATTGTGCTTTTAATCTCTTAAAAGAGAAAATGAGAAAGTGGTGAATTTATCTTGGTACACTCTTTTTCCCCCATCTAGTTTCCAAATTAAAAGCCCTTCATCAGTGTTTGTGGGGACTCTGACAAGATTTTAGCTAGAGAAAGATTAACAAAGTCTCAGTCTTCTTGTGATGCTGTGCAGTACTGTCCATATAGGTAAAACCTTCTCACTTCTGCTGACCCTAATCCTTGGGTTTATAAAGTTTGTGCTGTTTTATTTGTTTGACTCCTTCTGGATCAGAGACTGTAACATCTGGCGCATTTTGGAACCTACTCCATTTTTATAGTGATTTTCCAGCTCCTTCCTTGTGATTTCCTCCCTCTTCCCTTCCGTAAGTGCCTGCTCACATTCTTGCCACACTTCTGTCATCCTACCCACATCTCAGCCTTAACACCCCATCCTCTTTGCTGTGGCCTCCCTGGGTGCCTTGTCTTCCATAGAGTTTGCAGAGAGTTAATACCGTCCTCCAGTCCCACTGTGGGGCTGCTTTTCTATTCTGAAAGTGATGTCAACAGCTTGCCCTCCCAGGACTAGCGCAGGCTCATCCTGGCCATTCACCACTCCAGCACAGACTTCATGGGTTTTATGCCAGAAGGCCGCTGCGGCCATCTGAAGTGCCAACCTTCATCTCAGCTGCTTCATTGGCCAGATTCACCTAGACTTACTTCCAAAGCGCTTTGTGTTCTAGAGGCCTCACTGGCACTATGTCCTTTGGAGAACCGGCCGGTGTCACAAGACAAGGCTAAGGATCTGATATGTTCAGTCTAAATACTTTTAAAAATGAATATTTCAGTCAGAAGATAAAATATGATTTGGCAATGAACTTTGGGAATGGTCGTTGATTGTGAAATTTCACACTGGGATCAGTTGTAAAACAAAGCATCTAGTACAACCTTAAATCATTTTCTCATGGAAAGATTAAATATTTTTGAGCTAAAAAGAAAAAAGTGATTGAGAATTCTTCTCAAGAATCTCCAGGTATGATATTATTTTTTTGGTAGATACTATGAGCAAGAAAGAAATTAAGATGTCATCACATCCTTTGCTCATACGATTTGAATCTGGCACTATTAACACATCTTGCAATACATCTAACACCTGCCATGTTGAAAAATGAAAAATTATAACATGATTTTCTGCCATTGCTTAAAGGAGAAAGAACTCATGCCAGTTCTTCAAAGCTATAAATACAAAAGACATACAGTAAAACTGAGCTTCTCTAAAGCACCTGATACAGCTTCCTTTGTTTTCATTCTGCAGTTCTTGGATTCCCTTTTGGGTGGCAGTAAGTAGTTCTGAGCATTCTGGGGTAATCTCCTGGAAACTCATATTTCATTAAAAATAATAATATAAACAAGGTTTCATCTGAAAAGAAAATATACTTAGACTCTTGGGACAACTGTGGACAATTTGGGGGGAAGAAATTCACTTATTATTTTAAGAAAGTGATTTTATGTAAAAAAAAAAATAAGACCCTTTGCAGAACCTTCTTGCAGAGAGTATGTAACTCAGAAATTGAAGATGTACATCTCTCAGTACTTTAATTTTTAAAGCCATTCTGGACCTTTTGGGGTGCTTTTGTAAGGGCTGAGGCAGGCCTAGGAAACTGTGAAGTCCACTCTGAAAGAACCCACCCTCAGTCCCATTGCCATGAACGATGAAGGGCAAACACCACAGCTTAGGGGTGTGCAACAAGTGGACCTGCCTTAGAACCTGGCCCCAAACCTCTTTGGAAGACAGTGTGACTATTTCTGAAAGAACTAGAAAATGACCTTCTGTATGACCCAGCAATCTGCCTATTGGGAATATACCCAAAGGAACTCAAATCATTGTGCAAAAAAGATATCTGCACATGCATGTTTGTTCCAGCTCTATTCACAATAGAACAAAAAAATGGAACCAACCATGCTGCCTGTCAAAGCTGGACTGGATAAAAAAATGTGGTACATATACACGATGGAATATTATGCAGCCATAAAGAAAGGCAAACATACAGACTTCAAATTGACTTCGATGGTTTTAGAGTTTATCATACTCAGTGCTTTATCACAGAAACAAAGAACAGAGTACCCTATGTTCTCACTCATAAGTGGACCTTGAACAATGATCATAGTCCTATAAGAAAGGGATTGACAGTAGTGGGAAGCTGCCAGAGGAGGGGCTGGCACACCTTATCAACAAGGGTACCTGCATAATGAACACTTGTATACCTAACCCTGAATTGTACCCCACATCTTTAAAATAAAATTAAAAAAAAGAACCTGGGTCTAGTAATTCCAATAGCCGCTAGGCCACTCTAGGGGCCTGTTTCTATCTATCTGTTATCTGTCTATCTCTCTCTCTTTCTCTCTCTCTCTCTCTCTCTCTCTCCATCTCTCCATCCATCTATCTAATCTATCTATGTCTATCACCTATCTGTCATCTATCATCCATCTATCTCTATCATTCTATGTCTATCATCTATCTATCATCTATTTGTCTATCATCTGTCTGTCTTCTTTCTGTATCTATCTGCATTCAATCTATCTATCATCTTTCTATCATCCATCTATGTCTATCATCTTTCTATGTCTATCATCCATCATCCATCTATCTATGTATATCATCTATAATCTATCATCTATGTCTTCTATCTACCTATCCATCATCTATTATTCATCTATCCATATCTGTCATCTATCTGTTTATCATCTATCTGTCCATCATTCTTCTATCATTTCTATCTATCATTCATTTATGTCTATCATCTAGCCATCTGTCATCCTTCTATCTATCATATCTATCACCTTCACATCAATATATAGAGGTAAATAATTATACAGAAATGTACATACAGTTCTGTATAATTATTTACCTCTATATATTGATGTGAAGGTGTATTTTATGGTGGAAAAGCAATCATTCCCATTACGTTTCAAAATGAACAGCAACACCTATTTTGCTAAATTGCAAAGCACTAGTGGATTAGAGATTGACTGGTAGCCATTGACCGTCTTCCCGCTCTTGCTCTTCTCTGCTAGGCAAGGGTTTTAACAGACACCTCTGCCAATATGCAGCAATAGAAAAAAGTCAAAGCATGGCTATTGAGGGAGTGATATTTACTTCATATTCTCACTCGATTCATGACCAGGCATGTTTTTAAAAATAAATTTGTATATAGATATAACTGTTTGCTTTATTGATTAGCTATACCTGTCAATATATATACATACAATTTGTATAATGTATGTATATGTATATATGTGTATATATAAACTTCAAGTAGTTCTTTAAATTATTGCTTAATGAAGATGACTAAATAATTTATTAAGGACAAAAGACTCTAATGTCTTGAGTATGAACTATAGATTTTGTGATACAATTAAAAATGATGTATGAATAATTATTTTTTCCAATTTGCATAGAGAATCATTGGCATGTGGAGGTTTTAAAATAAGAGAGCCATGTGCCCATCTGTTGCCTCATGGGGTCCCTTCTTTCTGTGCCTCCAGGGACTTGTCACTGATCCTTTGCAGTCTGCCCTGCCTGGAGTGGGCTCAGTCCTCTCCCTTCTGATATGGCTCTCCCCGGTTGCTACACCCCTTACTCTTATCACCTATGGCTGATGGGCTGAGGCCAGGTGACAGCTGGCCTGCGCAGAGCTCCCTGTCTGTGCGGTGGCCCTCATTGTCTGCAGGTCCCCACTCTGCCCTTGGGCAGGGTCTTCCCAAAGGGCCCCAGACATTGCCATGGCATCTTTCTTCAGGGTCCTGAAGACAGCAGTGCAGCATCTATCTTTATATAAACCTCACACAGTGCCCAGCACAGAGTAGGGCCCAGATAGCGGGAGTGGGTGAAGGCCTCTCTCTGAGGGGAGGGGCTGGAGCAGACTGGGAAAAGGGAGGGAAAGAACCTGACTCAGGGAGGGCTCCAGCAGTGGAGAGGGGACATGGTCCCCAGAGGCTGGGCGTGGGCCTCCCTGGGGAAAACTGGAGGTTGACTGTCAAAACCAAGTTTCCCAGGACAAATTTGAGGAAATGCACATGCACACAAGAAATATTTCAGTGATGCTCCCATACCTGAGAAGGAAGAAATAAAAATGGTTTTATTCCAATCACTGTATATTGTACATCTCTAAATAAGCGATCTGAACAACCTTGAATTTGCCTGTTTCTGTGATACCATTTCATAAAAAAAACTGCTAGGGCCGGGTGCCGATGTGATCATGTAAATCGTGCTGGCAGTGTGCAGTAGACTGAGGCCCCAGTGGAAAATAGGAGCTTTGCTCCCCACACTCAGGAAGTGTGTCCACAGCCAGAATCTCAAAGTCCCCAACTTTATTAATCTATCCTTTTCTTTCCACGTGGCTCTCTTCTTTAGTAAAGAAAGGAAGAAAGGTGTGAGGAAATAATTTCCAATTGTTTTAGAAGGTACAGATGGACATTATTATGCACAATTTTTCTTCTGTTTTGTCAAAATGTCCCACATGCCAAAGTAATTCATGGCTTATTTAGAAATCATTAAGCTCTGTAATTACTAAAACAAATTATGAACACAGGCTCTCCACCAACATGATAGTTTAAACTGGGAATTCTGCACAATTTTTACCTGTTACATCTATTAGTATTTCAGATACATTTATTTTATAGCCCCTAATGAATTATATAAAATGTTTACTTTTAGTTAGACATTGTAAGCATTTTTTTTCCTTTGCAGAAAGGAAGGATGATTAATGCCATTACAAAGAAAATTTATGAGAGAAATAAAAATATTTCTCTGTGGGTGGGAAGTGTTTCTCCAACATTAGTCAAATGCGGACACAATAAAACATCCACTGCAGGCATGGTCTTATGTCCTCCGGCCCCACACATGCAGGAGGTACACAGGATGAGGCAGGACCAGGAGACTCACAGCCAACCCACAGGTGTGCAACAACCCTGAGAGCCACTGGGCGGCCCCTGCATGGGCTCTGTCCCTGGTTTGGGGTGTTCTCTCCTCCCAGGTGGGGCTCTGGAGGACTGTTTTCTTCTGAATCTTGAGTCCATTGTTTGGGATCTCCTTCCCATCTGTTAACCTTTTTGTCATGGTAAAGTGGGTCCTGGAGAATAAGCCTCCCTGGGGTCAAAGCAGGCCTTCCTGGCTGCTGTTTGTCCCCGAAAGACAGGCATGCAAAGATGAGTTCAGTCTCAGATGGGCACTCTCTCCCTGGTTGTGGTGCCTGTCACAGTTCCCTCAGGATGTAGCCAGTCTTACCTTGTGAAGTGGGGCTCCTGAAGCTCCATTCCAGATCTCTCAGCCCGACGCCGAGCCCACTCCATCCTTTGCTGCAGCAGGTCGCCTCCTCCCCTTCCTGGCTTTCTTCTTGCCCTTTCTTTCCTCAGTTAAGTGCGAGCTACTCGTCCTGCCAGCCTTCAGTACCAGCCTTCTCTCTTTTTCAAGAGCCATATTTGCATAATTAAAGATGATAACCCCTTAGAAGCTTTAGCAGAGACTTGGTTATTTCTGCCAGGCTGTTTAACAGGCTTCTGACACTCAGCACTGTCTCCGTGCTTTGCTTTGCTGATGGGGCTGAGCTTCCCTCCCTGAGCCCTGTGGACCCTGAGCATGTGTATCTTTCTCTTCTCTTTCACAACTGCTTCAAGCTGCCTGGTTCTTTTCAGAGATAATTTCTTTCCTGTGACAACTTACCGAGCACAGGGAACAGCAGTTGGCACAGTTAATTAACACTCCTTTCCAACTTTCACCTAAAGAGCTACCTGTTCATGAGGCGTGTGTTTGGCCTTGTTACAAGGGTCAGTTTTGCCAGACATTGCACCCGTGCGTGGTCCAGGTGTCCAACCTCTAGCCCTGCATTGCTTTTGAGCCCTAAGCCAACACTACTTGTTTTAGTTTTGTTCTGGCACCCTTGGAACTCCATGTTTGCATCAGTCAGCACATGCCAGATTGCACAGCAGGGACTAACACACACATACACACATACACTCACGTGTGTGCATACTTTGTGTGGCTCCAGGTTCTGAGTCTGTCCATGAGAGACATATGCACGTATTTTGGAAGGTGAGAAAGAAGCAGATGCCATTCATCCCCAGAGGCATATTTAGGCAGAAACATGGACTTCAGGAGGACAACCTGGTTGCCAGAACAGCATATGACTTGGTTATGTCCAAAGCGCCTGGTCGAATCTCTTGGGTAGGCTCCCTGAGGACGTACTCCAGAGCTCTGTCCTCCTGTTGGTCACCAGATGTGCCAGCGTGTGTTCAAGACTCACACCCTGTGTGTCTCAGTTCCTCCCACATTGGCTCTAACTTGACTCCTACATTGACTCCACATTGGCGCCTAGATATTTTTCTCTAACTTGACTCCTAACTCGTAAACAACCTTATTTTTCTGCAAAGTATGTATGGCCATCAGACTGATTAGCTAATGAAAGATCAGTTGAATTATATATAAACTGTCAGATATATTACTTATATGACCTTTTTTTTTAGTTGGAGTCTCACTCCATTGCCCAGGCTGGAGTGCTGTGGCACATTCATATCCCTACCAGCGTAGACACACTGAATTCTGGCGATTCTATGCCTCAGCCTTCCAAGTAACTGGAACTACAGGCACACACTACCACACTGGCTAATTTTTAAAATTTGTTGTAGAGATGACGTCTCTCCAAGCAACCCAAGCTGGTCTCGAACCCATGGGCTCAGGTAATCCACTTGCCTTGGCCTCCCAAAGTGCTGGGATTATAGGCTGAGCCACCGAGTCCGGCCACAGAAAGGTTCATTAACTGAAATCTCAGTGGAATGGATAAATATTGGATTTGTTGATAATCGCTGAATTCATACTTTAAAAGGAAAACTGTGAAAAACATAAAGATCTCTGGCAATCAACCTCTGCAGCCTTCTTACCATGGACCTGATGATGACTCTTTAATCTGTGATTAGGGAAGTGGTCTCTGAGGTGGCCCAGTCTAGAGAGATTCTTTTGAGTCCCCCAGTGGTATTAAGCCCATCTTAATTATCCGATGGTCGCAGTGCAGTCTTAGTGGACAGTGTGAACAGTGGATGTCTTCCTCTGTCTCTGTCTGCTGTGGGTCAGCACTTGGCTTGGGTGGCTGGCCTCTCCATAGTACTTGGTTGTTTGCTTCTTACGTTTCTTTTTGTTTTCATATGTGTTGTTTGAGAAAACTCTTAGGGAAAAATGATAATTTTTATTTGAACTAATATGTATAAGTAACTTGCTCTAAGTGCTGCCCATTTAATCCTTTGTTAAATCTTTGTAACACTTTTAGGAGGTAGACACTGTTATTTTCTCCATTTTATAGATTAGAGAATGCAAACCTCAAAAAGTCACACTCCGTAAAACCCTGGACTTTGAGTTTAGAGTCTTCCTTCAGACTCTAAAATATGTTCTGTAGTCTCTCTCAACTCCAAGTCACACTTCATACATAGATTTACTGTGATTTAAGACTTACAAAGCATTACATCACACATGTTGTGATCATTCATTGGATGCCTGCTATGTTGAACCAGGCACTAACAGAAAGAGAACTGGGGAGCTGAGGTTGTAAACATGGAGGGAAAACAAAATGTTGGGGAAAAAAAGCAAAGCATACAGAACATGTATTCATAGAACTGCCTTGTCTCTCCTTTTGCTTTGTTTCAGGAATACCAAATTGACATATTTTTTGCTCAGACCTGGACAGACAGTCGCCTCCGCTTCAACAGCACAATGAAGATTCTCACTCTGAACAGCAACATGGTGGGATTGATATGGATCCCAGACACGATATTCCGCAATTCTAAAACTGCAGAGGCTCACTGGATCACCACACCCAATCAGCTTCTCAGGATTTGGAATGATGGGAAAATCCTTTATACTTTAAGGTAAGATGCTGCATGGATCTTTAATTACTTATGGTCTAATTTTGGATTCCTAGTTAAATTGTTGCAGAGACACTGCTTGCATCTCTAAGCTCTGTTCTTTCTCATGTTTAATATACTAGAGCATCCTGAAAAAGTGTGTTCCAATATCACATGTGTAAAAATAAAAGCATACGAATGACCTACAAAGAATATAAATTCATTTCTTCATCAGAATTCATTTCTGCTGGAAATGAGCTGTGAAAATTATTACAATATATTTAGCACACAGGTTCACCCAGCTAGAAAAAGACAGATGTCTTGGAGCACTAATTAACACACGTAGTTAGAGCCAAATTTGAGACCTCGAGCAAAAGGGCAAAGTGGGTGTTCCCCAGCTCATCCTCATGGAAATGGTAATGCCCCTGTAATGGGTCCTCCTGGAGGCAGGTCACTTCTCCCAGAACCCGGGGTTGAGGGAAACTGTGCTTCCCATAAGTGGAGTGACATGCCCCAAATCACCCTTGAGAACTCGTCACCCTTGGGAACTCGCCTCTCCAAAGTATCTCTGCTAGGATGATATGAATATAATTGAACACTCAGCAATACCATCCCCTAGCAGCGACGGGCCTCTTCCAGCCTGTCTTCCTAGCACTAGGGCCTGGGAAGGCTTCTCTTTCGATGTCCTCTGAGCAGATGGCACTCTGGAGGGCCTTACACTCCACTCTCACAGACGACTTAGGGTCCTGGGTGTGTTCAGCCCCTGCGCTGACACTGTCTTGCTGTCTCTGATACACAACCATCTTCCTGTGCCCACCCTGCTCTGTGGCTGCTTCTCCTCCCTCTGCTCTTCTCCCAGAACTTGGCAGTGAGCCCCAGCAAACCAGAATGGAGAAAGGGCTGGTCCTGGCTCCTTTCCAGAAACTCCGAAGTCCAGGCTGTCTATGGGGAAGGATGCAGTGCAGCCACTTAGCAGAGCCCCACCTGTCTGTGCAACAGGGGCAGGTGACCAGATAGGAAATGCCCCCACCGGTGGATTCATTTGGCACAATACCTATTTGTGTGTATAGACAAATATGCCCGTGTCCAAACAGAGGAAGGATTTAGTTCAAAAACAAGGAGTTATGAACAACAGTTGGTTTTGTCTACTCTATGACTTGGCTTGTATTTCTAGACACAGCTAGAATTTCACTAACCAGAATTTTCTCTGCTATTGATAGTCAGTTAAAGCAAAACACTAACACAGCACAGAAGCAAACACATGGTTGGTACTGCGGCCAAGAGTGAGTGGCGTGTGATGTCCTGAGTGACTGAGCAGCTCACTCTCTCTGTGCCCACCTGTGGGCACTGAGTGGCCCTGTGCTGTCATTGCTGACCAAGAGTGACCCTGGCCTCTCCCACAGGCTGACCATCAATGCTGAGTGCCAGTTGCAGCTGCACAACTTCCCCATGGACGAGCACTCCTGCCCACTGATTTTCTCCAGCTGTGAGTATCGGTCCCCTCCTGCTGGGCAGGCGGTGGGATGGGGGGGGGGGCGTTAGGTGTGTTTGGCCCCTCACTGCATCTGGCCCACAGCCGTGTGATTGGCTGATGCGTCAATGCACACGGACAGAAAACCCAGCATGGCTTTGGTGTTTTCACTCTAGACCTTGGTACCTGGAAACCAAGCCCCAAATAGCTGACTTTAATGAAGTTGTGAGCAACTTAACCATTCATAATAACATTAAAAGATGCAGAAATTGATAAACAGTTGACTCACCGAAGACCCTTATGCTAATGAGCTGTGTGCACATTTGGAAGTATACAAAATTCCTATGCAACATTTTGATTTAACATTTCCTTAAAGCAGAGTTATTTGTTTTCTAAATAGAAAGCTACATTTTTTAAGTTCTAATTGTCTCACTGAGTCTTTGTAGGATTGTATTTTGTCTTCCAATATTTTACTTATGATTCATATCATAGCTAACAAGTAATCATTTATAATTCTTAAAGACAACATCTAATACTGAACAAGAGTACATAGAAAAATAATCATAAAATGTATTTATTCATAAAGTTTTAAAGTAAAGATCACTATGGTAATAACTTGTTAAATGAATGTATGATGGTTCATTTTAAGTGACTTAATCACAAGTATGCATGTATAACTCATAAGAATTCAATTAATTTTATGGGCTTTCTGCCAAACTACATATGAAACATGACAAACAAATCTGGTGAAATCTCAGGCAGAAGATTCTGTGGCATTCCTTCACTGGGCTTGTATGTCTGTTCCTGAACCTACAACACATGATCAAGAGTGCTGTCCCTTACTTTCCTTCTGCTCTTGCTCTTTGCTTGTCAGGGCTGTGGAGGCCAGACCCAGGCTGGCAGAGGCCAAGGCTCCATGTACATGGAGGCAGGTGTTCCCACTGTTCCTTCCTTTCTTCCTCTGATAGCTTCTCTCACTCTGTCATGCTTTAAAATTGTGTTTCAATAGTTCACAGACCCTCATAAGTGTTCAATTCCAGAAATGGATTTTCTGCACGTGGGCTTTCAACACTGCCAGAAAGAAAATTACTTGTAAGGGTTGCTTTAAAAATATTTGTATAGAAATAAAATGATTTGAATTCTTAAAGAGATCTCACATCATTCAGAGAAATACTACTCTGAAACCATAACTATCAGTTAATACCTCTCTAGAATTAGTTGGAAATTAGCACCAAGTACTGGAAGAAGACTGATATAGTGAGAAACAAGGTTTGTGAGATAATCCACATCTATTTCCGTGTATCTGGTATGGTGCGATGATGGGGTGGTCAGCGTGAATGTGGAAGCCAGTGGGTGAGAAGTCTCATATGTTGAGTCAGAAGTGGCATTTTTAACATGCAGGAAAATAAAAGCTATTACTTGTCAAAGTGAGGGAGTAGCGTGACCAAATTTATGTTTGGCAATGATATAAAAGAGTAAAATATAGACTCCTGTGCGCTTATTAGAATGGCCAAAATTAAAAACACTAACAACCTCAAATGCAGGCGAGAATGTAGAGAAACAGGTCTACGTTCCACACTGCCAGTGGGAATGAAAAATGGTGAGGCACTTTGGAGGAAGTGTTTGATGGTTTCTTACAGAATTAAACATACTGTCACCATACAATCCAGAATTTGCATTCCTTAGTATTTACTCAAATGAGATGAAAATGTGTGTCCACATGAAAACTTGCATACCTGTGTTTCCAGCAGTTTTATTCATAATTGCTAACACTTGAAAGCAATCAAGATGCCCATCAGTCTATAAGTGGAAAAATAAACTGTAATCCATCCAGACAATGGAATATTATTCAGCACCAAAAAGAAATGTCCCGACCAGCGGGACAAGTAAAACGTGGGCACGAGGAGGACTACCTGCTGCT
>NW_007070675.1:0-887 GCF_000164805.1 Carlito syrichta | reverse complement strand
ATAGGTGGCTACAGCATGTTCTCCTTAAGCAAACAGATGGCATCTTAACGTCTGTAAGCAGGTGAACATGTACAATGTCGTCAGGGACATCTTCGATCGGTCACAAAAAGTAAAATAATGTTATCTGTTGCTAGACTTCATGAACACCCTTGTGTTCTCTGGTAATCAATGCATTCTCGCAAGTTTATTTTTAAATTTAAATTTCGTAAAGGATATTTGTGAGTTCTCAGATATCGGAATAAGGTAATCCCTTACAACTAAGTCTTACTGAATGTTTTATCCCTGACCAGATGTTCCTAAGCATCACATAAGGAGCATTTCAGTGAGATTTGAGGCCTTTCTTGTAGACGTTTCTTTTACAAAAATGCCAACCTTCAGTTTAAACCCATGTCTCTTTTTACCTGTCAGGTGGTCCACCTATCTGAAGCATCCTTCTGTAGCAAACACTGATGTAAGCTTTTGTGATGACTAAAACTTATGCCCATAATCCTGACCAGGTAGTGGGGGGGAGGGGTGGCAGGGGTGAGTAAAAAGAGCTCCACAGGCATTTATTGAGGGTGCCCTATATGCAGTGGCACCCAAGTGGATATGACAGTCCCGTCTCTGGACAGGCTGCCAATCAGGATGGGGAGATGGCCACCCATAGATACTTTTTACACAAAATGGTGAGCACAGAAGAGAATGACTTAGCCCAACATTGGCTTTGAGGAAAGATTTTGGGCGAAGGTAAATCTAAAGATAGGCAGGGGGGTTAGCCAAGAGAATGGTAGAAAACACAGTCCCATGAGAGGGAACAGCACATCCAAAGGCATGGAGGGATGAAACAGCGTAGTGTGTGTGTGTGTGTCTGTGTGTGTGTGTGTGTGTGTGTGTGTGTGTGTGTGTGT
>NW_007070674.1:0-1211 GCF_000164805.1 Carlito syrichta | reverse complement strand
GCAAAACCACACAAGCAAGATATATGTTAATGTCTAAACTAAACCACACAAGCAGAATATCTGTTAATGATTAAACTATGCTCATCTTAACATCTATGCTAAGTTAAGGACAAGGCAATCACTTAAGACAGGCAGCCTCCAGGCTAGGCATGGTCGAGGACATGCCTCTCTGCTCTCCGTAGAATAGCAACCAAAGAACAGGAGAGACAAAGAAAATATGGGCTTGGTTCCTTGAACAAAATAAGGACCTTGTCAATTTATGTTCTGGTTTCCTTCGGGGCAACCTCATCTCTACAGCACATCAAACATTTACTCTGGCTGGCCAGGCCGGCCTGGTGGTGCCCACCTGTAGTTCCAGCTACTTGGAAGCCGGAGGCGGCCGAATGGAGGCTGTGTGGGCCAGGCTGTGGTGGCCAGGAGCGTGCCACTGCCCTCCAGCCTGGGCAATAGAGTGAGACTCCAACTCAAAAACAAAGCAAAACAAAAACTGTCTTTCTATGACTAGGCTTTAAAGTACTTCCAGCTTTTTGCCATATTGGCAGAGAGCCAAACTCATTTAAAAAGATGCATTTCTGGCCCTTGCTAGGCTTTTGCTGTTTCTTTCCAAACAAAGGGAAATGTTTTTCTGGTTTTCTTACTGAGGTTTGGCAGGATGGTGACGCCTGGGGCTCTGACTCAGCCTGGTGAAACCAGCTTCCTCAGCAATGTGGATGAAAACACCTAACCTGGGTGGGGTCACTGACCCCAAACCATGTGGTGGCCTGTCTGAAGCCACAGCTGCTTTTCCATCATGGGAGATCCTGGACCTCTCCAGATAGGAGATGCCTTGCAGCCAGCCCCTCTCTTCAGGCCCAAGGGTGACCGCCTTTTCTTGTCTCTAATTCCACCCTCGAAGCTCTTCAAAAGGCTCAGTCATCATCCTTTCAGCCAGGGCTCCCTCATGGCTGTGGAAAAATGAGCAGGGTGAGAACACCACTGGAGCCTTCGGGGAATACTAAGTTCCTGGCCAGTTGCCAAAAGACAAAATTTCAACACATTTAGTTAATGTTCTGATTGGTTTTTATTTGTGATTCATAACTTGGGTCGAATCTCATCCAAAGATTTAGAAAAGGTGACCGTTGAGCTGTGGCAGAATGTGGCAAATGCTCAAATATATTTCTTTTTTTTTTTTGAGTTGGAGTCTCACTCTGTTGCCCAGACTGGAGTGCAGT
>NW_007070673.1:0-931 GCF_000164805.1 Carlito syrichta | reverse complement strand
TTTAAACCATCAGATTGTCATGCTCTGGATATCTATAGAACAAATAACTTTCAAATATCTTCCCCAGTACTTGTGTCATGTCGATAAACCAAGTAGATATTATTTACTTGCACATAGTGAAATTAAAAAAAAAACTCTTAAAAACCTCTGGATTTATTGTTTTACACTGTATTTTTATCTATAATCACTTACGCATACGGAAATCTTGATAATTCAGACATAGTAGCTCACCATGAATAGGTGTACATGTATCATGTTTTAATGGCCATCTATTTTGAGACACCATTAAATTAAAAATAAAGTTAAAGCCACAATCTTTCTGCCAAAAAAAGAAAAAAAAAACTTTACATATAGCTAGGTTAATTTAGGCCCAATATGGTAAAAACAAATTCTTTCCATCCTATTCCAAGTTTGGACTCAGGCAAACTTTTAATAACCAAGTTGTTAAAACCCTTCATTAATGAAATCACTGCTCCTCAGTTTCCATATCATGCTACTGAACTGCTGTTTAATTGGGAGCAGAGGCTCTGTGGCTGTGCTTACCCTTCAGTAAGAGAATATTCACTATTCAATGTTCCCTGTGAGGTGTGTCTAGCATGCTTCATAATTCCAGGAAATCTTGTACAGCCCGCATTCAAATCATCCAGTGGTTTTCTCTTGAAGATGACAGCTCTGAGGCCATGCATTTCTCCTGGACTCCTCTAGGGCATCTTCTACTTCCCACTCCTCTGGTGGTTGGAGTTCAAAAACTTCTTTACAGGTCAGAATAAGAACCATTCAGATATTACATTGCAGGTGTCTTACTACTCCTTTCAGCAAGATCCAACTTTATTTTTATTTTTTATTTTTTTTTTGAATTGGAGTCTCACTCTGTCGCCCAGACTGGAGTGCAGTGGCCACTCCCGGCCACTGCAGCCTCGACCTCATGGGC
>NW_007070672.1:0-902 GCF_000164805.1 Carlito syrichta | reverse complement strand
TGAGCCCAGCAGGTTGACACTAGGATGGCCCTGAGCGTGTCACTGCACTCCAGCCTGGGCGACAGAGTGAGACTCTGACTCAAAAACAAAAACAGGGTGCTTACATTTCATACAGAGTGGACAAATTCCAGAGGAGACCTGCACGGCACTGTGATCTGATGTCACAGAACAACCGATGTCAGAAACAAATGGAAAGTAGGTTCAGAACTTGACTCTACCTGAAAGCTTGGCTTTGTTGTTATTGTTCTTTTAAATTTATTATTTATTTGTTTTTAGAGACAGGGACTCACTCTGTTGCCCAGGCTGGAGTGCAGTGGTAAGATCATAGCTCACTGCAACTTTAAACCCCTGGGTTCAAGCAAGTCTCCTATCTCAGCCTCCCATGGAGTTGGGACAGGCATGTTTTCACCACATGCTGAAAGTTTGACTTTAAGGGTATTGAATAAAATAAGTATTAAAAATTAGCTTCTTCTTGATATTCCCAACTGCCTAAAAAACAGAGTTATCAGTTGTATAGGATAGTTTGTACTTAATGATTCTCATTTCAGAGCAGCTTTGTTGTTGTTATGTTTTTGTTTTGGTTTGGTTTTTGAGTAGGGGGTCTCACTCTGTTGCCCAGACTGGAGTTCAGCAGCGCAATCACAGCTTACCGCAGCCTTGAACTTCTAGGCTCAAGTGATCCTTTCACCTCAGTCTTCTGAGTAGCTGGGACTACAGGCATGCGCCACTATACCCGGCTAATATTTTTCTTATTTTTTGCAGAGACAAGGTTTCACCATGTTGCATAGGCTGGTCATGAACTCCTGGGCTCAGTCAATGCTCCCATGTCAGCCTCTCAAAGTGCTGGGATTACAGGTGTGAGTCACCACGCCTGGCCTAAAGATTTTTTTTTAACTAATTGT
>NW_007070671.1:0-902 GCF_000164805.1 Carlito syrichta | reverse complement strand
CGGCCACCATGTCCCCCGACAGTGCCCAGCACTGGGCTGAGTCTGGGAAGGGAGGGGGGAAAGCCAGGCTAGTGCAGGCGGCAGGCACCATGCAGGGGCTGATGCCCAACCATTGGCCTGGCTGGGGTTGGGTCAGCCGTGGCCCCAGACAGCATGGATTGGTGGTGACACGGGCACTGTCCTGTGGGCGGGTCCATAGCCCACAGCTGCTAGGACACATGGGGAACCCAGAGCCTTCCTCCCTTGCAGGGAGTACCCCCACAGAAGACCTCGCTCCGGGCCCCCTGCCCTGGATGGGGGGCTACAGGACCAGGCTATGTGCATCCCCCGGTCCTCGCCAGCGCCTGGGGTCCCAGCAGGCACGCTGGTGCTGGATTCAGGAAGTGTTCGCTCCTGCCTCCCTCTCCTGGGGGCTCTCAGGGCTGCCGTTGCTCTCAGGCTGTCATCTGTTCTTCCTGGCGCTCAGTCTCCTTGTCTTGACTGCGGGTGATCTCGGGAGAAGCATGGCCCCTGCCTGGGCATCCGGGAGTGCGTCTGGGAGCCATTCCTGTGCCAAATGTTCATTCCTGTCTGGTTGCTCGTCTGCCATACACATGCTGAGTGCCACCATGTGCCAGGCCCCATGGGGCTGACAGTCTGATGGAAGGAGACGGACAGGCCTCGGTCAGTGGGACCTCAGTGAGCTGAGGAGAGGACGGTCCCTGGGGAGGGCAGTGTTGGTATGACAGGCCCAGCTGTGGGAGCTGAGGCAGAGGCTTGTAGCTCCTAGAGGTGGCCAGACCTCAAAGGCCTTGGATGTAAGGGGGAAACTGGAGCCTGCCCAGAGCATGCAGTACCTCCTGGCCCCCCATACTGCTATGGCTTTGCAGGGCAGAGCTCAGCCATCAGCCCACCTCTCCCCT
>NW_007070670.1:0-970 GCF_000164805.1 Carlito syrichta | reverse complement strand
CGGGCCTGTAGTTCCAGCTACCTGGAAGGCTGAGGCGGAAGGATTGCCGGAGCCCAGCAGGCGAGGCTGCGGTGGCCGGGAGCGGCCACTGCACTCCAGTCTGGGCAACAGAGTGAGACTCGAACTCAAAAAAAGAAAAAAAAAGTCGATGTAAGGCTTTTTTCTTCTTTTCTTCCTTTGTTGTCTCTCCTCAACAAGGCATTCTTCTGCCTCAGAGAGCATCACTGTGGCTGTTATCACAAGAATGCAAAGGTACATAAAGAGTTGCGTTCAACCTTTTTTTTTTTTTTGAGTCAGGGTATTCTCTGTTGCCCAGACTGGAGTACAGTGGCACAATCATAGCTCACTGCAGCCTCAAACTCCTAGGTTCAAGTGATCCTCCTGCCTCAGCCTCCCAGAGTGCTAGGATTACAGGTGTGAGCCACCGCATTTGGCCAAGAGTTCTGCTTTCGAAGCTCATCATTAAATAACAGTCTTGAAAGCTTTGTTGGGAAAGTAAAGGAAGTTCCACGTTCTATAAATCTCTTGAATATTAAGAGCGACACATGGATCCTACCCCAATCAGTAAGTAGAGCAAGCCTGGGATATGACGGTGAGAAGCTGCCAACGCCCAGGGAAGAAGTCAAGAGCTCTTCCAGTTAGAGGCGCCAAGGAGAGGGGGAGGTGGGAGGGTTGAGACTAGACTTATCAGTGCTCAGATCCCCGAGAAGGAACCCGTCAGCCCGTCAGTCCCCGGGCCTTGGACATCGACATCAGGAACCCCCAGGTAAGTCTAGGAAGGACAGGACATCAGGAACCCCCAGTAAGTTGAAGAAAGCTTTGGAGTTTCTGGGCTGGTCGCCACTGCCACTTCATGTTCAGTGAGGTACTGGACCAACATAGTGTATTCAAGAGGCAATTCACGGTGGCTCATGCCTGCAATCCTGGCACTTTGGGAGGCTGAGGCAGAAGGACTGCTTGAGCCCAGGAG
>NW_007070669.1:2653-2984 GCF_000164805.1 Carlito syrichta | reverse complement strand
GACCCGGAATCAGAGTCTCCATCCCGTGGCCGCTGCACACTCCACCCTCGGCCTCCGGCTCCGCTACATGGGACGCGTGACAGCCCTCGCTCTGGAGGAGGACACCCACAGGAACGGAGAGTTCGCGCTCCCACAGGCTTCGTGGGGGCGGGCCCCGCGCTCCGCATGAGCCGGCGCCGGGCGGGCAGAGGACAAACCAGCAGATGGGTCCACGCGGGCGTGAGCCACGAGCGGACGCAGCCGGTTACCGCCCGCGGTGGAAGGCGTGGAAGGACCAGCTCCCGACCCCACCCTGCGGAGGGGACTGGAGGGGGTCGCGCCCGCTCCTTGG
>NW_007070669.1:0-2278 GCF_000164805.1 Carlito syrichta | reverse complement strand
GCGGTGGCTCACGCCCGCCGTTCAGCAGCCTGGGAGACTGGTGGGAGGATCGCTTGAGCCCTGGGGTTTGAGACCGGCTTGGGCAACACCTGAGACCGCGTCTCTGTGAAAATGAGCCAGGCGGGCGGCACCTGTCGTCCCAGCTACTGGGGCTGGGGCGGGAGGACGGCCTGAGCTCGGGAGGTTGAGGCTGCAGTGGCCGAGGCCATGCCACCACACCCCCGCCTGGGCCGTAGGGCGAGACCCCCAACTCAGAATAACAAAATAAAAGGACACCCAGGCTGGTGATTCATCGAGACGCAAAAGGCTTATCTGCAAAAGGCTTATCTGGCTCAGCAGCATCTGCTTCTGGGGAGGCCTCGGGAAGTGTCTGTCGTGGTGGGAGGCAAGCCGAGTGAGCACGCCACATGTCAAGGGAGGACGGCATGTCAGACTTTTTTTTCCGAGTTGGAGTGTTGCTCTGTCGCCCCGGCCTCAGCCTGCTGGACTCAGGTGATCCTTCTTAGAGCCTCAGCCTTCCAAGTAGCTGGAGCCTGTACAGGCACGTGCCACCATGCCCGGCTAATTTTTTTTTATTCTTTATTGTAGAGATGAGGTCTTGCCAAGTTGCCTAGACTGATCTCCACCCTGTGGGTTCAGGCAACCCTCTCACCTCCACCTTCCAAAATGCTGGGCTCTTTTAGCAACAAGCTCTTGAGCTCAGAGCAGAGCTCCCCACCACAGGACGGAGCCAAGCCATTCATGAGGGATCCACCCAGGACCCCAGCCCAGCCCCTGCCAGCCCCGGGGCCACATTTCACCATGAGGCTTGGAGGGTCAGCATCCAGCCTGGGCCTGGTTGGCTCGCTCTCTCCTGGGAGTGAAAGGCCAGGAAGCCTGGCCCAGGCCCCGCCCCTGTGTCCCCCACCATGCCTGGCCTCGGAAGTCCCTGTCTGTCATGATCCCGGCATCACCCGCACATGACCGACCTGCCTTGGCTGGCCTCGCCGCCGCAGAGTCCACGTGCCGCCTCCTACAGCCCCGTGGAAGGCCCATGGCTCTGTCCAGGGGCCCGTCCTCTGGAGCCTCCTCACCTGGTGCTCGCTGGGCGGCGGCTCCAGTCGCGTCCTGGTGTCTGGAGTCTCAAGTTTGCATCTCGGGCACAGGCCAGGTCTGCTCCAGTCCTCCGCCGCCGCCTAGACAGAGCCTCTGGCCAGCACCTCCATCCCGGGGTCTCGGGAGCACCTGGCCTCCACAGAAGCTGCCCCTTAAGTTCACCCACGAGGCGAAGCCAAGCCTGGACACCCCCCGACCCCGGCCAGCCCTCCCTCCTGTGGGTTGCATGGTTAGGGTCACCCCGCGGCCCCTTCCACTGGCTGTTCCAGCCTCACCTGAACCCCAGCCCCGTGGCCAGTTGCGGCGGTCAGCCAGGAAAGGCCCCACCAGCCAGAGGGCCTGGGAGTCGCCGGCACCAGGAGGCTGTGAACAAAGCCACTCTGGAGACGGAGCAGAGGCCCCAGCTTTTTTGCCTCTGTCCCTTGCTTACTGCCCAGGCACTCCGGCCTCCAGCCCGTCCAGCCGGCCCCCAACTCAGGGCCTTTGCACATGCTGTTCCCGCGCCCTGGACACTGTTTCTCCAGGCCCGTGGGGCTCACTTCCTCACTCCATCTGGCCTCTCTCGAACGTCACCTCCTGAGACGCCTCCCTGACCCCTAAATCCAGGGCGCCCTCTGCACTCTCCCCATTGCCCTCGAAGCCTCTTCCCATCCGACACTAAGCCTCCTGCCTCTTGTGGGCCAGGCGTGGTGGTCACACCTGTAATCCTAGCACTTGGGGAGGCCCAAGCAGGACTGCTTGGGGCCAGAAGTTCGAGACCAGCCTGGGCAACACAGCAAGACCCTGTCTCCACAAAATAAAGATTACCTGGGTGTGGTGGCACCTGTAGGCCCAGCCACTTGGGAGGCTGAGGTGGGAGGGTTGAGTTTGATGTCAGCCTGAGCAGTGCAGACCCTGTCTTTTCAAAGGAGGTGTAGGGAGCATTCATGGGCTTGCATCCCTGGAACATTCAGGGGAGATCGGGTCGGCTGGATCCAGGAGCAGTAGCAGTCAGCTCCTGGGATGACTCGGCTTCCCTGAGTGCTGACGTTGTTTACAGACCTCCCGGTGACAAGACAGCCACATAACTCAGGCACAGGTACTCCCAGCTCCGCCTCCCAGCACTGTGAACCCAGAAAACGTCCCATCCTGGGGCTGCATCTCAGTGGATGCTAGAACCGCCCCCCTCCCCACCATGTCCGCG
>NW_007070668.1:265136-356543 GCF_000164805.1 Carlito syrichta | reverse complement strand
CAGAGAATCTCACCAGTTCACCTATGCCGTCGCCATCTTGCCCCGTCTCCCCGTAATTTTTCTTTTTTAATAATAATGTAGGACACTCTGTGCATTTGACAGGCACTGGAATGGCTCCCTCAATACCCACTCTAATGCCTCTCCTCCCCCATTACTTCAGCTTCCACCAGAAGAACTAGAAAATTAACACACCCACCCAGCTTCCCATATAACCAGAGGTAGGCATGCAGCACTGTTCAATTCTTAGATACAGGCACAGTCCCTGGCGAAGACTCCTACTCCTAAATAAAAAGACGAAGCCCATGAAGAGAAGGCTTTTTTTCTTGTCTCCCTTCCTCCTGTCTGGGAGCAGCCAACTTTGAGAATTAAAAGCACACTATGCATGGAAAGAGAGGACACAGGTAATGACGTGAAACAACGGCACTGGCCCTAAACTACCTATCGTGGGACTTCTTATTTCATGAGGAAAATAAAACCTTGTTTGATATGGAGTTACTGTAGTCAGGTTTCTGCTATGTGCAATCACATGCAATCCCAGCAACCTATGTGTAGTGCCATTAGGCAAGAGGCTGTTCTATGACAGCACTTTCAGCCACAGTAACAGTGCTTATCAAATAAACTTGTGATAGATATGTAGATGTAGACGTGGGCCTAAATGATTGATAGATAAATAATTGATTGATTGCTCAATAGAGAAACTGGCTGATATGATAAGGTTCAGTAGCAAATGAAGAATTTCACTAATCTACCCAAACCTACTACAAGCTAATGTGATTGTGACTTTTTCTCTGCTCTAAGAATTAAGAAACAATAGGGAGGTTCCTCTTGTCTTTAGGGAGGAAAAACATAACTTTTTTTAAGTCCAAATATTATGGAGGAGATGAGTTAGATTGTCTGAGATTGGAAGGGGACCCAAGGTCGGAGGAGGCAGACATAACCCTCATAAGGGACACATAAGGATTCCCCTAAACAGGATAAGAAACAGAGTGTGTGACAATTTCTTCAAGTGGTAGCCTGGATGGTAAATAAGGGTAAGATTCATGATCCGTGGGCTGACCCAACAACCTGCAGGGCATGCCAGTGCTGAACAGGTCCTCATTTAGCAGAAGGCTCATAATAAAAACTCAAGCCACCATGAGCTAGAATCATAGTGTTTCAAGTTTTCCTGGCAGTATCTAAATTCTGGGGTTGTTATATAATTCATTGGAGAGGGAAAGAATACCTAAAATAACTGGTAGTGGACTTACTTTGATAAGAGGGAACTTCAAGTTAATATGAGTGGGAAAAACAAAAAGTTGTGAGCGTTGATGCTTTTTGATCTGAGTACTGGAGAATTCTTGCCTACTCCCTGATTGTGGGAAAAGGTGTTCATTCTACAGCACAATCTTTGGGAGCCACCCAAGAGCCGGGGACTTATATTTATCAGAGAAATAATTAAGCCTTGGAGAAAAGGTTTATATTTGTTTTGGGGTTTTTTGGGTTTTTTTTTTTTTTTTGAGTTGGAGTCTCACTCTGTTGCCCAGAGTGGAGTGCAGTGGCCGCTCTCGGCCACCGCAGCCTCGACCCACTGGGCTTCGCGATCCTTCCACCTCAGCCTTCCAAGTAGCTGGAACTACAGGCACACGCTACCACGTCCAGCTAACTTTTTGATTTACTGTAGAGATGAGGTCTCACCAAGTTGCCCAGGTGGGTCTCAAACCCGCGGGCTCAGGCAATCCACTCACCTCAGCCTCCTAAAGCGCAGGATTACAGATTGAGCCCGGTTTATATATTTGGTTTTGATCAAACTAGAGAAAGGGCTGAGGAAACCAGTGTCCCCTCCTGCTGAGGCTATAGAATCATAGAATCAGGAGTGGAAGGAACGCTGAAGATCATCACCTGGTCCCACCCCTCAGTATAATGCCTGAATCTCCTCCCCAACATCCCCATGAATTCTTCCCGGTGAACTTTGACTTCCAAGCACAAGGTGCTACATCTCTGCCCTCAAGACACTTAAAAAGGGAGAGGTGAGAAATGAGTGATAAGGATCTGGAAGAGCTGGCAGGGTGCTCTTCCCACTTGGTTTTAGAGGGAAGTGGGACAAAAAGACAGGATAAAGTCAGAAGTAGGGGGTTACCCCAAGGAAAAGGATCTTCAGTGAGGGTCTCTTAGGGGTGGGGTGGGGTAAGAGTCCATGAAAATGGTTCACAGGCCATCAGGGAAAACCTTGGGAGAGTGGGGACAGATGTCACCAGTTTTATAACTTTTCTGTGGACTGATTGTCAGGAGAGGGCATAGAAAGGGCTAGCTCAAGTGGCAACAGGAAAAGGAAAAAGATTAAAACTATGTATAAGAGAAGCTACACTCTATTCACAGACCAAATCCTGGTTCCTACTTTGTTCCATAATATTAATTTTCCTCAGGATTATTAATGCATCTCAACTGGAGTTTTGAAGCCATTAAGAACACACTCAAGTTCTTCCATCACCTTTGTCCGGCAATAAACCTTACTGAATCCAGCAGCAGTCAGCACTCTGAGTATGATGTGGGAGGCCTGGAGGGAACTTGCAGATTTTATGGTCTGAAAAGTGGGCCTTAGCACTTCAGCTTTTATTCTCTCAAAGATCTTATAAATCGCTCTTCATTTAGCAGTTTTCAAGAAAGTGACAGCTTTTGTTAGTCAGGCTAAAGTGAGATTAGAAATAAAAAATTTTCACCATTAATCCTCGCTGATTAAAGTGAGACCAGAAATCAAATTGTTACCAACTGTGTGCTAATTTCAGCTTAATTCTTTGGCAAGAGGCGTTGGAAAGTTTCAACCGGCTGCACTAATTCACAAAGTCTCACTACTGATGGCAGAACGTCAAGGTCTCCTTTCCTCCTGGGCCCAGGGTGTGAACAATGACTGTTTCAAAATCAGCCCAGTAAAATATAAACACTAAGTCCTTAACTATGTTGTTTCTCAGCCATCACTTTCCACACCACTCTCTCCCTCTAGTCACCACCAGGCTCCCCCGACTCCACCAACAGTGATGAAAAAATAGCTCCCCAGAGACTAGAAAATCACAGCTGAATGGCTGGCTTTTCCGCATCAAACAGAGAGTCCGCAGCATCAAAGCAGGTGTCGCCCCGCACAAGCCGTTTCTATTACACACAGCGCTGGGAGGGGAGGAAACTCTTCATGCCAATAAGCCACATCAATTCATCAATCAAAATGGATTCATGCACTAATTAAGCTAGCAAAAATCAAAAAGGCATTTGTGTTGCAGACGGGAAAGAACAGGGCAGGGAGAGAGAGATGAGGAGTTAGAATTCCAGGGAAATGAAAACTTGACAGGCACAACACCGAATAGAAAAGGCAGCAAATACATGACTGGAATTTACAGCAAATATTTTCCTACCTTAAAAGTAAATAAATAAACAGTCAAGTAAATAATGACACACACGCACATATGCCCAAAGGCAAATGTTATCCTGGTTGGATCAAACGGTGGCATTAGCAGAATTGCCCTCTGGATTTTGGATGTTTGCTGGGGAAGGCCTGTGAGCAGAGAAAAACCTCTACTTCTCTCTTCTTCATATCCACTTCTTTATTACTGAACATTTCTCCTATTCCTTTGGATGACTTTCCAGGACCACTATGTACAGTTGTTGGTTAGTGCACTGCACAAAAGCTCCAAACTGAGGAAAGTGGAAAGTCTAAAGCTTAGTTCATGTTCCAATGGTTCTGATGGGCAAGTCACACCCCTTGGTGTGAAGTTACTGTCATCGGAAGTAGTGCCTTTTCTTTTTCTTTTTCTTTTTTTTTTTTGAGTTGGAGTCTCACTCTGTCGCCCAGACTGGAGTACAGTGGCTGCTCCCGGCCACCGCAGCCTCAACCTGCTGGGCTCCGGCGATCCTTCCGCCTCAGCCTTCCAAGTAGCTGGAACTACAGGCACGCGCTGTCACGCCCAGCTCATTTTTTATTTATTGTAGAGATGAGGTCTCGCCAAGTTGCCCAGGCGGGTCTTGAATTCGCAGACTTAGGCAATCCACTCACCTCAGCCTCCCAAAGCACGGGATTACAGGCTGAGCCACCAAACCCGGCAGTAGCGCTTTTTCTTCATACAAAGGTGCCTTCTCCTTGCGCACCTAGAGTGCGATGTCACCACAGAAGCTATCAGCATCCTCATCCTTGCTTTTATTTACTTCTCTTGTTTCCTGCTTTTCTGTTTCCTACCTCTGAAGTCTGAACCGAATACTGCTTCACCTGTTTCTGTATGTCATCTATATCTGAACAAAAAGAAAAAAAATCTCAATTATCCATTCGAGTGTTTCATCTATATGACACCAAGTAGCCACATATAAGGGAAACATCTTAATGCTTAGCATTGTGTAGACAAAACATCTGGTTGATCAACTTAGTTCGTGTTTCTTTCAGATGCTTGGGTCATAGAAACATTCTCGTACCCACTCCCAGGCTGGATTCCTCTGTGTAGAGTGCAAACTCGTTTTTCTAGGTTCAAAGAGTCCAATTCAATATATTAGGGGCTGAGAGATAAGAGACAAGGCAGCTGTTTGCCTCTTAACATTAAATAGATAGCATTCAGCCAATATGCTAAATATTATGGGGAAAGGACTTTGTATCTTTAGTTCAGTAGTTCTGATGGTTCATTTGATAACACGATACACTATCTCTTGTCTGTGTTGTATTTAGAATAGAAAAACTCTAATATTTGCCTCAACATTCCAATTTTGTCGTCTTTCGGGCACACCTTTTGCTTTTAAAGCCTATCCTTGAAACCAGGAATCTAGCCGGGCTCAGTGGCTCAGCCTGTAATCCCGCGCTTTGGGAGGCTGAGGTGAGTAGATTGCCTGAGCCCGCGGGTTCGAGATCTGCCTGGGGAACTTGGCAAGACCTCATCTCTACAAGAAATAAAAAAAAATTATCTGGGCGTGGTAGCGCACGCCTGTAGTTCCATCTACTTGGAAGGCTGAGGTGGAAGGATCTCCGGAGCCCAGTACGTTGAGGCTGCGGTGGCCGGGAGCAGCCACTGCACCCACTGCACTCCAGTCTGGGTGACAGAGTGAGACTCCAACTCAAAAAAAAAAGAAAGAAAGAAAACCAAGAATCCACTTAAATGAGCTTCTTAAAGCTAATATCAGGGCAAACAATATACACAAAATCAGTTATCTTTGTTTGAAAGGATGGAGACAATGACTCTAGCCCATCATGCATTCATTCACATCTAGCTTCATCGCCAGAGCCCTCTACAGCATCCCATGAGGTAAATGGCAAATGTCATTCTCCTCATTTCCCAAACAGAGAAGCAGTGACTGGCCAAGTTAAATGGGAGGTCCATGGCCAGACAGTGAGTCAACAGCAGAGAACTTTCCAGATCTTCCCCCAAATTGGCCCAAGACAATACACTTGGTGCCCAAGGAGTGAAAACTAAAATTCCTTTTCCTTTCCTGAGGCAGACCATGAAACCATAAAGATGAGCTGGCATTTTGTTTTATTTTGTGTAATAAACTGTTCTTTTCACAGCAGTTGCCCCTGGGAGGTTTCAAATAGCACTATTCTGCTACAGCTATGGGTGTGGCCCCACTTCATCCCAAGGCGACATGGAGACCACAGCTGTGTCAGACAGTGTGGATCTTAAAATTTACATCTGGGCTGCACACTTTCGAGTTCCCCCCCCAAACAAGTTCAGTCATTTTCACAAGCCAGCACTCCTCATTTGAAGGTTCTGCTCTTCCTCCGCCTGTGGTTACTTGGGGCGCATCAAATATCAGCAAAGACTGACACCCACATTTGGCCCAGGCTCATTTTTGAATCATCCCTGAGCCCTCTCTTTGCTAGTCATGAGAAACACTCCACATTTGAGCTTATAAAAGTGGTCAGCAGTTTCACGGGCACTTTAAGTGGTAGATTTTGTTTGTTTTGTTGGTTTAGAATGTTTGATTTCTTTTAAAACTTATGATCGCTACAGTTCTTTTGGGGGAGTGGGGGACGGGGTTGGAGTCTCACTCTGTTGCCCAGGCTGGAGTGCAGTGGCACAATCACCGCTACACAGCCTCAGCCTGCTGGGTTCAGGCGATCCTTCTGCCTCAGTCTTCCAAGTAACTGGGACTACAGGCGTGCACCACCACACCTGGCTAATTTTTTTTTTTTAATTGTAGAGACAAGGTGTGGCCATGTTACCCATGCTGGTCTCAAACTCCTGGGCTCAGGCAGTCCTCTCACATTTGCCTCCCAAAGTGCTGGGATTATAGGCATGAGTCACCAGGCTGGGCCTCCAGTTCTTTTTCTGTGTTGCTATCGCAGTCTGCTCTGATAACTGGGATACATCCCAACATCCAACAGAGTCATACACATTTCTAGAAAAACTTTCTTCAAGAGTTTATCTTAGCATCATCCTCCCTCCTTAGTGTCTAAACCCAAGGATAGGAGTGTGAACTCTGACCCCTGCTTCCCTCTGAATGGAGGGAAGAATCACTTGTTTCTTCGTCTCTCTGAGGAAAATATCTGGGCTTGTGAATGGCTTCTTTTCTGACGTCAAAACGGGCACCACGTGAGAGGGCCAGAGAGAAAATCCACCATCATTTAGACCCTGTCTCCACCGCTGAAGGCCCAGGGAAGCCTTTGAAGGGAATGGGCCTCACCGGGTCGCCTGCTGGGAGAGGAGGCGCCGCTAGGGGGCAGCACGGCGAGCCTGGGAGCCTCGGCGGGAGCCGCCGGAACCAGCCCGCGGGCCCGGCCGCTGTCCGGGTGGCGAGCCCGGCGTGTGAGAAGCTGCCAAGCCGGGCGAGACCGGTCTCGTGGGCAATCTGCATCGCGCTCGCTGTTTGCAGCGGCTCCTCCCGCTGTCTAGGGCTGCACGCCTCGCTCTCAGCCGGCATTCCCGGTCCCCAGGTCATGGCAGACTTGATGTCCCCTGCGAGGGGATGGGGACAGAGAGGCGGGAAGGGAGGAAAAACCAAACAAAGCAAAGCGGGTGCAGAGTGGGAGCGTGAGGGCGAAACAAAGAGGCAGGGGAAAGACTCCACCCAGCAGGCGCCCGAAGCCTGCAAGCCTGCGCTGCGCCCTGGGCAGGCACTAATGTCCCTGAAGGACATTAGTGGACTGCTGGGGGAGAGACGGTTAACCGCCCATGTCAATAGATGACCGAATGGGACCTCTAGGTGCAATTAACATGTAAAATATGTGCACTAGTCTCCTCGGGAACCAGAACGTTCCCCAGAGAGTCACCACGGCGTGTCTGTGAGTGCCAGGCTCTGCCAGGGCGATGCTGCGCTCTCAGGCTCAGGGAAGGGTGATCTCAACAGGCCCCGTCAAGTTACCGGGGCCATGGACACTTTCTTCTCTTGTTGTTCCTTCCGCTCCGCCTCAGCCAGTCCTGACTGCCTGGTGTCACTACAGACTTGCAGCCAGGGCCAAATTTGGCTGGAGTGACTCATCTGGTTGTAACTGCTGATGCCACAAAAAGAAGGGAAACATGAATGAGATCCTGAGAATGAAGGCCCTTGGTAACATTTTCAGACCCACCTGCCTTAGTCTGGAAGCGGGAGGGAGGGCTACAGAGGGACAGCCACTCAGGGTTAAACGTTGGCTTTGAACTTTAACCATCACTCAGTGCACAATAGGAAACAAAGCAGATGTTTGGTTAGTTTTTATTTCATTTCACTTTGGGAGTTGAGCTCTTAGCTACTAAATTAAACTATGTCTTTTACATGAGCATAAGTGAGTCTTGGTCGTTTACTTGGTCTTTCACTGGTCTTGTTTCCTTCATTTGTGAAATGAGGGGTTGGATCAAGGTATCGTCCAGCTTCAAAAACAGAACTAAAGTTGTACTGTCTATTCAAGAATTTGCAGAGGGGCATTTCTTATTTAAATGTATAATGCAGTCATGGAATGAAGAATGTGAAATATAAATTTTCAAAAAGGAGAGACAGTAGGATAGCATTTTCTCCAGCTGAATCTCCATTTCCAAATTTTGCACTTCTAATATTAATAATTTACTGTTAAATGAGGTCACATCTGAAATAATTAATGTTCCTTAGTGAGAAAACAATGTCCTCTCTGAGACCCAGTGCAGAAATCAACCTCAGACACCTATGGGTGAGATGATGTGCTGTTCAGGAAGAAACAATATTCCTGCATGCAGAAATGTCTTCATCAACTGGATTTTAGAATCCTTGGGTTTCTACCAAACCTGACAGGGTATAGCCAATTTTTCAAAGCATCTAATTCTTCTATTCACACTTTGTCCTCCTCTCATTGCTATTTAAGTTTTTGGGTTTGAGGACAGCAGAAACACAAATCCAACCCAGCAGAAAGAATACTTCTCAGTATGCACATCAGATTTTCACAGTTGTAAAATGTGTTTAAGGCTGTTTCACCTAACATTTTTCTAAGTTGAGAAGTTTCCAACAGTAAAATTTAAAGTCTGTGGCTAATGAGGAACACAGATTTAAAAAAAAAAAAACAAAACTTCGTGTTTAGAGAGCAGCTCTTTAGCCTCTCTGTTGGAACAATGACAATGTAGCTCTGATAAAATATGACTCGGTTTCAAACTATCAAATAGCATTATAAAAATGTTTGGATTAGATTTAGCTCTCCTAAAAGGTGGCAGATTGATAGAGCATGGATAAAGCAAGTGAGCTTCCAGGAATGATTGCTTCGTGAGAAACAGGGCCCTTCTTCCTCCAGAGGGACATGGACATTCCCACACAACGTCTTTAGTTGCAGAGTTCCCAAAGCATGGATGCCAACTTCCTTCCCATCTTAGGCCTCCAACAAGAGTGGGAATTTCTGTAGGAATTCTTTGGTGGAATGATATCTTCCTGAAACTAGGAAATCATTGCCTTGCATATTGAGAAATAGGGTTAGATTTTTGCATATTGAGAAATGGGGTTAGATTTTTGTCTCTGTAGTCCTTAAACCCAAAGCATTGCATTCTGACCAGCCAGTAACCAGTAGAGTTATCCCCATGGTTAAACCTCCCAGAACAAGCCTGTGTATTATGTTCTCTGAGCCCTCAGATGCCCTAGGTAAGCTACCTCCCTGTTGTGGCTACCCTCCTCCTGTCTCCATCTTCCCATCCTGACCACAGCCCCACCTGGCTGACTGGGCCTCCTGGCCCCATTCTTTGGCTCTTTTTCCTTCCACCATTCCCTTTCTTCACTGTCCATCTAGGTGCATTTGCATCTCATTTGTTTGACTGGTACTACAAAGCAGGAATGGCTTTGGAGGCATCATTCCATAAGTTTTAAAAAATTGGACTGTTTTCACTGTTGTTGGTTGAATCTAAATCATTTATGTATTACGTCTTCAAAATACCATAAGCTGTTTTGACCCAAGACTTTTAAGAACGAGCAAAAGAACACAGGATTCACTGAGACAAATAAACCTACGCAGCTTGCTAAGTAGGTCATTTACATTTACATGCATGTGTACATACATGCGTATAAAGCTCCAAACATATTCAGCTTGATTTTCCGAATGGTTTGACTATTAACTACCTCCAGACCTATTTGGAAGCCTTAGCAAAGACTGGCCAAAGAATATGTGTCAGGTTTATCTACATGCATCATGAAGGGTAAATTGCCTTCCATGTGTCATTGCTGACACACTAGTTACAAATGTTCTGTGTCTGTATGTCTAGAACTGACAATTTACAGAGCAAACTCTGTAAGAGAATCCTTCCTTCTCCCTTTCACCCTCCCTTTCCTCCTCCCTCCCTCCTACAGTTATGGGAGGAATTTTGCCTACTATCCTAGCTTTTTACCAGATAGAATAATGTTTGGACTAAACTTCTTGCCCACCGCTGAAGTCAATCCTTATGGTTATTTCCTGGGTTGACTCTTAAGCATTCCTTCCTTTCTCTGCTCCTATGGTTTCAACTGCCTGGCAGCTATCTCACTGGGGTATTGCTAGTTCACATCATGTAGGTTTCTGAAGAGTTCCATGAACATCTTCACAGAGCAGACCCAAAGTCAGGAGTCAAGTAATCAGCCAGTCCACTTGACTGTCCCTTGAAGACAGTCTCATCACTTTTAATTTGCCCCATCCTCTGACTGGCCATCAGGTATCCCATACTGGTGTAAAAATCAAATCAGTCCCCATACATTGATTGCAAGCACTCTGTTAGGCAGTAAGTAACCAGATCCAGAATTAAACCAGATTCCTAAGAACTCTGCTGAATTTCTGAAAACAGCAAACAAAGCAACAGGAAGGGTAACATGCTCCCAGAGGCCAAACCACAGCAAATTCTGGGAAATAGAGCATTACCCCAGAGGTCCAGGCAGCCAAACTGCCTCAGCAGAGCAGCATATTTTTTTATTTTTATTTATTCATTTATTTATTTTTGAGTTGGAGCCTCACTCTGTCGCCCAGACTGGAGTGCAGTGGCCGCTCCCGGCCACCGCAGCCTCGACCTGCTGGGCTCCGGCGAGCCTTCCGCTTCAGCCTTCCGAGTCACCAGAATTACAGGTATGTGCTACCACGCCTGGCTGATTTTTTGATTTATTGTAGAGATGAGGTCTCGTTGCCCAGGCGGGTCTCGAACCCGCGGGCTCAGGCAATCCACTCACCTCAGCCTCCCAAAGGCGCGGGATTACAGGCTGAGCCACCGAGTCCAGCTTGAGCAGCATGTTTTTACAGAGTTCATTTAAACCATTAACTCATGTACATTCTCCCTCCCCACCCACGCTCCACCTTTTTTTAAATGATACATCACTGCTGAGAGTTGCCATGTACTGTTTTCATGGCTTAGCCTTTCTAAATATTATGAACATCACAGCAGTAGTGTTCTAACGTGTTACCATGATGTTTTCTTTGAGAGAGTGCCAGTGACTGCTTTATATCCTGGGCGATGTTGCCACATCATAATAAATGTGGTCTGAATTTTTTTCATGGTTCAGCAGTTCCTTTTAGTCAAGATTGCTATGTGTGGGTTGTTGGGTTCCCCACGCTGCCCTCATTCCAACATTTGAAACCCCTGCTTCCTGGTGCTTTGATATATAGTCTCCTATTTGGAGGGTTTTAATATGGTCAGTGATCTAACCCCTCTCCTTTAATAGTGCATAGCCCGTATGATAATCTGTAAATAATTTTAATCTAAGTCTCACCAACAGTCAAACATAATAAAATATGAATAAGTCAAGTAATATGACACAGAGACCCCAGCGGCCCTAGCGAAGCCAACAACAGTTGCTGCACAATGGTGGGTCAGGAGAGGGAAGGAGGGACAGTGGGCATCTCAGTTCACTTTCACAGGGTGCTGTCATTGTTGGGGGTCAGAGAGAAAGCGGTCACCCTCTACGAAGATAGCTAACTTCAGAGGAGGGTTTTCCCTCTGAATATCGAGAGTCAAAAGCAAAGGCTGGGGTTGAGAAATAACCAGCAAGCTAAACACAGAGGATTGAGAGAGTTTATCAGTTTCTGATGGAAACTTCCTTTCTTGGTTTGGACAGATGGTATGGTCTTGGTTCCCTTCTTTCTATCATAAGGGACCATGACGAGGACTGAGAAATATGGGCCTTTCATTATGACACTAAACCTAAGCTCACTATTCTGGGGACAGGTAGCAATAAGCCCACCACAGCACTTACTTTTATTCATTCTTGACTCACTTCCTACAGAATGGCACCATCTTTGGTGCTCAAGCACCTGAATTGTGTCTGCAAAAGACCAGTCCCAGATGCACTGCTCCCTTCTAGGTAGAGTGCGTCAGAATGATTAGTTGGAAATGGTAGGTATGCTGAAAACTAAACAGCTGAATCCTGGGTCATTAAATCTTCATTTAACCCTGCTAATCGTATACATGAGCCAAGAGCTGCCTTCAGATAATCACACTCAACAGAAATTGGCTGTGGAAGCAGAAGTGATCTATAGTCAGCTGTCCCAAGCTTGAGGTGGTAATTCTTTTGCCAAACATTAATCTATTCTATATCATCAATGAAACCACACTTGAGTCAGTCAGAACAAACTCAGAAGAGTGTTAGGAGATGCATAACGCGGCCATGGAGAAAACTCCCTGGTAAGATGCGTCCTTTCTTAGGGCTCTAAATCACTTCCATTCTGGACCAGGAAGTTGCTTTATTACCTTTTCCTGTGCATTATTAATACCAGAAACACTTAGCCTTGAGGCAAGTGTTGGAGAAAACTTCATGCACTGAGGAAATGAACCCCACCTATTTTTAAGTGTTTCTTCTTTTCTTTCAGTTGTTCCTTGGAATTTCCTCTGTTCCCTGCCCCCACCCCCACCAGCTCAAGTGTTTGTGCATTTTAAATAGTATTTGGGCCATTCATGGTTCTAGTGCTTTTGTCTGAGTTTGCTTAGGAATGTTTGTAAAAGAAAAACTAGTTCCTGTAACTTTTTCCATGGTGAAAGTCCCAGATCCCAAGTGAGGAAGTGAGTTCCAAGAAAATTTCTCTACCTGTTGTTTCCTATGGTATGAAAATAAACTGGTATGTGAAAAATGATTTCCACCAGCAAACCCTTCTGGTTGCAGTAACCATCTATAGTCTTAAAAGACAGATGCAGGGATTCAGGGGACAAGAACTGCTTCCCTCGTCCTACAGTGCATTGGATGCTCTCCTGGGTTTCACCTCGGATCAGTTATTCCTAACCCGTGGTGCCACTAGAACTTTCCTCTTGGCCTTCTCTTCCTCCCTCGATTCTGCCCCCTCTGGAGGCACATTTGGTCTCATGACTTCTAAATTGCCCTGTCGTCCTTTCATCTTCTGTATAGCCTGTATTCCCATCACAGACACCTTCCCTCGATTGACCAAAGGTTGTGAAAGGCATCTTTCTCAAAATTGAGTTTATATCCTACATCCCCCAGGATCCCATCTCAGCACTGGATGATGCCACAGGAGATGCTAAGTAAATCTTTGTGTGATGATTGAAAGCAGAAAGATTAAGTCAAAAGGAAATCTGCACGCTTGTGTATTTTTTAATGCCTGAAGAAGATTTAGAAAATTGGAGATTGAAAGAGAACTTTGGAGACACTTTTTGGGTCATAATTCTTGAAGTATACATAGTTTGGAAGAAAATGTCAATGATGAAGTTACTAAATCAAGGATCACTGTCTTTCTAAGCTTGAGAAAAATGGGTTTGACTAAGGGAGAAAAATTGTTCATGAGCCTTCTGGAATCTTGGAGAATTAGGGGTAAGTACAATTAGAACCATGTGGGATATATATATTTCCTTTATATACATATGAGGCTAGAAATTAAGGGGAAAGTATTCAGCTAAAGTTATTTAGGGTCTGGGTATACCCACAACATCTGAAAAATAGTTCAAGATGTTAGTTGAACCCAAAGCGCTGCCACATTCACCTTCTTCTACTAAAAATAGTGTGTGTAGCAGCTGAGGGAAGACATGTTTAATGTCAAGTTAATGAAAGAAGAAAAAGGTATGTTGGGGTTGAAATGAGGAGGGAGTGTTCCAATATGCACAGAGAAAAACATGTTTAAAGCTAGAAGAACCCTGGCTAGAGAAAAGGAGCAAAGAAATCTTGGAACTGATTTTCAAGACATGTACCTACATGGACCATAGAGTTCTCTTAGCAAACGCCACTTTTTATAAGACTCTTTGATAGTCAGAATTTTCCTCATAAATGTAAACCTATTGCATTTTGATTATAATAGTGTTCTTACAGTCACCAAACATAGGTTTGAAATGTGACTTTTAGCTGAATGTGTTTATTTGGCTTTTAGTTGTTTTGTTTTGCTTTGCTTTGCTTTGAGTCAGGGTCCCACTCTGTCACCTAGGCTAGAGTGCAGTAATACGATCAGCCTCAACCTCCTGAGCGCAGGTAGTCCTTCTGCCTCAGTCTCCTGAGTAACTGAGACTACAGGTATGCGCTACCACACCCAGCAAATTTTTAAATTTTTTTTGTAAAGATGAAGTCTTGTTGTGTTGCCAGGTTAGTCTCAAACTCCTGGCCTCAAGCAAACCTGCCTCGTCTTCCCAAATTGCTGGGAATACAGGCATGAGCCGCCATGCCCAGCCTAACTGTATATTTTAAAAGAACTGATACGTTTTTGTGCCTGGGTAGTTGAGCTCCTAGATGTCTAGACATTCTTGATAAGTCAGGATTACACCCAACCTTCTTGTGAGAGTGTTGCCTAAAGCAAGAGGAACAGACTCAGTCTGTGGGCTTGCTATTGTCTCTGGATGGATGGCAGAACTGTCCTTCCACCAACTAAACACAAAAGGACCAGTTTTCTGAGGACCCCATAGGTTGTACTCTCCACCTTTTCTGCTGTACCTATTCTGTCTGGATTGATGGAAACCATGGGTGGCCCTGGACTCTCTCTTGAGTTAGAAATAATCCCCTTTCTTTCTTCACTGGACCTCAAAAGGCAAGAGATAGCAATAAGATTGACTTGTGGCCCATCAATACTTGTTGAGTCTGGAACTCACTTTAAAGGGGAAAAAACAAGGTGGAAGGATCACCTGAGCCCCACAGGTTGAGGCTGCGGTGGCTGTGAGCGTGCCACTACCCTCCAGCCTAGGTGACAAGAGTGCGACTCCAACTAAAAAAACATTTAAAAACTTAAAAAATAAAGGTGAAAAAACAAACAACAACAAGCAAAAAGAAAAAAACCACAAAAAACAAAAACCCTGCTTCTTGATCCACCTGTAGAAAGCTAGAAAACAAGTCTCAAATCAGACTAAAACTTCAGGAAGACTTTGAGATGGAAGAACAGAACCACGTGACCATGCCCATGGGATGGATTTGGATTTAGAGATATGAACTTAGCTAAGTCTCTGAATATCTTTTTGTTTTAATTTTCACCTGTGAAATACAGGACAACAGTATCTGCTCTCTCGACTTCATAAAAAAGACTGTAATGTGATTAAAAGAGATAAAATTCATATTAGTGTTTTTAAAGACATACAATGTCCCAAGGTACTAGTCTCTGATCTGCCCTCTAACTTCTCTGGGTGGACTCTGGGTTAGTGTCTGGCCCACCCTCTACACTTGCTCTGGGTGGTCTACTTGGCACTTCCACCTGAATATTTTACTGGTGCCTCACACTTAGCATGTTCAAAATGGACCTCTTGAACATCTCCCATCATTTTCCATCTATTTTTTTGTCCCCATTTCTGCAAATGATTCTACCCAGCCAGATGTTTAAGCCAGGAACCTGGGAGTTCTCCTTGAGACCTCTCTCGCACCCTCATTCATACTGCCAGTTAATCACCATATCCTGTTGATTCAACTCTACTTTTTTGGAATCTGAGCACTTCTCTTGCTCACCTGAACCGCTGCAAGAGCCAAATGTTGGTCTCCTTGCTTCCTCTCTGCTTCAGTACCCACCTACCCCCCCATACTCTGACCCCCACCTCTGCCCAGCCACCCAAAAGTCCATTCTCCTCACTGAAGTGAAAATAGTCTGGATCATGTCACTCCCTGTTCAACATGCCACCGGGGTCTTCCTCAAGAACACAGGCATTCAGAGAAGGTTCCAGTATGTGGGGACTTAAGATATGTGACCTATTCACTGACCTTTTGCTGTGGGACACACATACAGAGCTAATATATCTCAAAACACTTTCCTCTCCACAATAGCTCTGAGAGAGGATTAACAGTTGGGTCCTCCTCAGTCGGTAGTCTTCACTGGACACCCTAACAAATGGGCTCCCCATTAAGAGGATGTGTGTGTGCGTATGACGGCTTATTTGTACAATCTTTGTGTCTGCCATCTGTTAAACAGCTGTAATTTAAAGAGGAGGAAGGGGGAATCAAATATAATGCAAAGAATAACAAGATGAATTCTTTTCTATTTGTATATCTAAATATTGATTCGAAATATTTTTAATGGTCCAAAAATATCTCTCTAGATTTTGAGTATTTTCTTAATGCCTTAAAAATTGGAATTCAAGCAGCTCTGCAACATTCATATGTAAATTCTTGGCTCAATGGATTATCTAAGACAAATTTTTAATTCAAAACTGACTTTTTCTACCACCCACTATTAGTGATCTGTGCTCAAGACAGACAAACTAATTGTAAACATTTTTCCAAATAAGATGTATTTAGAAAAGATAAATTTACTACAAGAAAATTCTGTAAAGTTTTACAAAGCTTAATACAAATGCTTTCTGAATTGTCTGCTGTTTTAGATTATTAGATCAGAATTTTAATGTTTTTGGCTGAAAACTGTTTTAAAACCTTCAGAGTAAAAATAAAATATAATGTAATTTTGAGAATGTCATATGTTAGAAAATAGAATAGAGCTAAAATATTTCTAAGCGTTCAAAGTTTTATTTTCAATTATCTGTACTTTCATCCTAATCCAGACACCCAAATAATCAAGTGTTAACTAACTATATTGAAATTTTTAATGACACTTTTCTTAATGAACTTCAAAAACTTCGTCGATATGACCCCTGGTGTAAAGTATAATATTTGAGTTCTCAGAAACAGAGGATTTTGGTGAGTTGGACAAAAGTGCATAAGCATAATATAGGAGTAACTGTGTCACAAGTCATGAGACTTAAACTCCTGTCCCTTCCTGTCTGTCACATCCCTAACAATCAGCTGTATCTTCCAACTTCTTGGATGTTCTAATGCAAAGTGAGCGTACAAAGGCAGCTGGTTTCCTGAAAATGCTTTCCAAGTTATAAATGTCCTGATGCATGATCCTATGGTTTCATACACAGGATAATTTGTAATGGGCAAGAGTTTCAAGTGAATTCATTTAAAGCAGAAACTAAAAAATTCAGAGTAAATAATTTGGACCTAAGAGTAAGGTCTGAATGGGACTTCACTTTGGAAAAAACTTAAAAATTATTGAAAGAGGTTCGTTTTACCATATTTTAAAATGTAGATTATAATTGCAACTACAAATTACTATTTAGAACCAAGAAAGAAATAAGTAGAAGATTTTTTCACATAATTTTTCTACCAAATTTTATGATAGTATAGTACCACTATGATATTATTTACCATCAAAAATAATAAAATATTTTAGGATTTCAAGGATCCTCGTAAGCATTTGATTTGCACACATTTCTGGTGAATTTCTATTTCACCATTATTTTTCTAATTATTTAATTTCCATCTGTCAATAGCTTTGTATATGATTCAAACAATCATCAACATCACTTGTATTAACTTCACCTCTTATGTGCCAAGCACTGACTAAATCAACAACAACAACCACAAACACTATTCCTTCCTTCAAGAAGTTCACAGTCCAGTGTTGGGAAGGAAAACAAGTTAAGACACAGGTACAACACAGAGGAACGGAGACAAGGGCAGAAAGCTAGAAAAGGTTTGGAGGAAGAAAGGAAGTAAGGGAGGGCTCGCTGATTAGTCTCTTCAAGGAAGCAGCTAGGGGCTCCAGGAACGCAGAGGAACCTGTGTAAAGACCCCGGGGCATCTGAGGGACACGGAATAGGCAAATATGAAGGATCTTGTGTAATATGATGAGCAGTGGGCTTTTACCTCGAAGGACACAGAAATCCATGCGAAAGATATCCAGAATCTGCCGGCTTTTGACCACACTAAGCCGTCATCCTCTCTCGCCTGGATCATTGCAGCAACCTCCTAATGTTCTCCCCGCTTCTACCTTTACCCTGCTACAATCATCTCCCAACATACCACCCAGAGTGATCTTGTTAACTATAATTTGGATCATGTCACTGCTCTGCTCAAAAGCCTCTCACGGCTCCGCGGCCCACACAGTAGAAAACAAAGCCTGTCAATAGCCAAAGACCCTCCACGATGCATGCGCTAATGCCCTAGCATCTCCAGTCCCCAAAAGCTCCTACACAGCTACAGCTCTTCCACTCTTCTTGCTGTTCCTTCAGCACGGCCACCACGATCCTTCCCGCTGTTTCCTCTCCTGGAATGCTCTTCTGCACATCCACATGGCCTGTCACCCTCACTTCATTCCGATCTTTGCTCAGATATCCTTTTATCAGTGAGGTCTCCCCAAGCCAGGCTACATATGAAATAGCAAACTCCCTTCCCTTGCCACTGGTTCACTCTTGCTTTTATCCTGCTTCATTTTTCTATCTAACATTTATCACTCTGACATACACATTTTTGTTTTTGTTTTATAAACATATATATTTTTAATTCATTAATGTTGATTATCATATTATCTGTCTCTCTCTACTAGAATGTGAGTCCATGAGGGCAGAAACTTTGTGTTCTCTGCTGTGTCCCCATTAACCAGGTCAAAGGAGTATCTTAGTAAAGATTTGTTAGGGTAGTAGGATCAGATCAATGTTCAGATGGCAGCATCGTTGAGGACAGATTAAAGAAGAGCAAAACCAGGGAGACCAAATAGGAAGCCACTGAGTTAATCCAGTCAAGAAAAGGTGAAGGCCTGAGCCAATGATGGGGCAGAGGGCGGGGGAGGGACAGAAGGTGAGAGGTACTGAGGAGCTGAATTCTTCAAGCCTTGGAATTGACAGAGGTGAATGGTTGGGTAAAGTCAGGAGAACCCCTGGTTTGTGGGAGGGAGGCAGAGGGGCTTCTGTCACTGAGATCTGGGAGGACAGGCCTGGAGAAGGATACAGGAAGGAGAAGGGCTGAGGAAATTTCCACCTGATGCCCTCTATTTATTGTGTGAAATAGAAGTTTTTTTTAAAACAAGGGAAGAAAAAAAGACACAAGGGAAAACTACTGCTGGGCCTCACAAGAAAGCTCCCAAGTGCTATGTGAAAGGCAGACACTGGAGAGTCAGGGTCCTGGGTGTGAACCCAGGGTATAGTGAGCCCAGACCTTGGGGGAGGATCCAGTTCGGCTCTTACCACTCATCTCCAGAAAGTGACTCAACCTCTTTGAACCTCTTTTTGCTCCAAGGAAAAGGGGAGGGTAGGTCCTCTCACACCCAGCCCTGATATAGCTTAAAATAAGACCAATGTGCCTGAGAGTGGCCCAGAGTCAGGCCTTGCAGATCCAGATTATAGGGAGCTTGTGTACTCACCATTTGGAGCTCATGCTCTAAAGACTACAATTAGAATGAAAGTCAGCATGTACTAGGAGGAAAAAAGAAATCACCACAATTACATATTTTTAAGCTGCCAAATGCCACATGTGTCACAAAACAATAAAAAATTGTAATTAATTAATTGCCTGGCATTCCATTAAGTTGTCCTATCATAGTTGGTTACACAATCTTGATCACTCTTTCATATTACAATGATTTTGTAATATGATTTTTATAGAGAGAATAAAAAGATAATTTAGTCTTTGCTTTAGCTTGATTGAACAAAATTTGTTTTTTATTATTGATAGCTGGGACGCATTAAGCATTAAACACAGACATGCCTCTCTTTATAATATGGCTGTGGGTTTACCCTAAAAATACAAGAATTGTAATTCATTCTATTTCTCACAATTCTATTAAAAAAGTAGAAAAATGTATGGTGGGTTTATGCATGGTAATATATGTTTCCTTGCTGAGGGTATTCCAGGTAGCAAAGAACTTCCATTTTCCCTAGTCATTGATGACACTGGCTTCTGCCCCTGTACATTTCAAATCTTGTCTCCTTCATCAGTCATCTATTTCTGATGCCAGGATGTGTAGAGCATGTTGATGCTGTGATACAACTTCTGGGCTCTGAGTCTTTCTGTCTCAGTACCGGGTGAGTCAGCACAGGGGCCAGTAGATGTACTCTGGGAAGCAGTTTCTACACAGGGATCATTTGCAAGAGCCTAACTGGTCTTGGAAGTGACTGCAGATCATATAAACAGATCAGAGAAAATCAAATCTAAATCTTGTCTCAACCCAATTTCTCTTTACTAGGTCCCCAAAATACTAGTGGTCATTTCAAACACCTACTGCTCACTACTAGGGGGAGGGGCCAAAAGGGGGAGGTGGAGTGAGCCAAACCTGTGGCCTTAACCAATTGTATTTAAATATCTTACTACTCCAGACTTTACAAAACGTGGGGCTATGTGAACTTATTACTTAGGTCCTACATGGGATCTTGGAAGGGACCCATGCAAATGAGTTCCCTAAAGCTCAAGTCTCATTAGCATCCTGGTAAACCTGCATCTACGTGGAACCATAACAGGCACTCCACAAATTGTTGTTCTTCTCTCTCTCTCCCAAGAGCTGTTTTGGGACAGGACTGTGCCAGGCACCCAATACACAGCTGGACCTGCAGTCTCCACCAGCACTGTTTTATTTACCAGGCTCAACTGACCTAACTACACTTTGGAGCAGGTCCTCTTTTTTAAAATAGAAAAGTGGATTTGATATTTATAATACTTTATATGGCAGGACGTCTTTAAATGGAGTCTGTAATAATTATACTTCTAAGAATAAATGAACTGGGGACTGGCTTTTGAAACTCAGACACAACCCATCAGTACTATCTCCTCAAAATACATTCAACTAACACTTCATTTACATCAATATCACACAGATACAAATGTATTGTGAATCTTGACCATTATCCATTCTCTCTTCACTAAAGTATGTTGTGTTTGGATTACATTTTTCCTCTACCAAGTAAAAAATAAAAAGAAATAAAGGAGGGAAGGAGGGAGGGATGGAAGGAGGTCTCTTCATGTTAATTTATTATATTTACTTTTTAAATGATTAATTTTTTGACAAAGAATAAAGTATGTTTCTATACCCTCTTCTATCTAGAGCGCAGAGATAGAAGGCAATCTTTTCCAGAGGTTTGAATACCCTTTGTTCTAAGCAAGATTCTAATAAATGCACACAATTTATAAGTGAGACTTTGAGGACCATCTCATAGAATTTAAAGCAATCCAGGATTTAATAGCAATCAACAGAATCAAGGCAAAGTGAAACTATTACGGCTGAACACACTGGAAAAGTGGGGTTTGAATTGATGCTGCATATTATTCATTCTGACAAGTGCAAACTCACATTGAAGATAGCAGGAGTAGAGACGGGGATTGTAAGGAAGGGTAATACAAATGTATTATTAACACAGAAACAAATCTGACTTTAAACCTGGTGTGTCTCCTGGCTAGTAAGAATAATAATAAGGCCTTGAATTCTCATTGTACTTTGCATCAAAAGTAATCAAAGAACTCCCAAATTTTCATTGGAGATATGGTAGTCAGTCTACATGAGATATATCTTCAAGATGCAACCAATTACCAAATTAAATGTGCACATGGATACAGATAGGGGATGTGAAAAATGCACTCAGACACTGAGAAATATGGAAAGTAAAGCTGCAAGTTTCATTCTCCCCAGAGCTCAACCAGGCAGCTAATCAGAGATCTGCTGAATTGATAGTCTGATGAGGCACTGAAGACATTCCCATGGCACTGAACCGCAGCATGTCCCTGGGTCCTCTACTATGTGTGAGCAGGGGAAGTCATAGCAAAACATCTCAGAAAGTTGCCTGTGATTAGTGGGGTCCATGGACTTTCACAAATATCTAATAGGATCAAGAGTGCAGAGAGACGATTGGGATTCAATTGCACATGGTGAATGCCATGCCTGTAGCTTGTAGTGAGCCCACCTGCCACGTGCATATACGGGCACTACCCATGAGCATTTGTCTATTTTACTCTGACAGTGGGATCTTATGAGTCCTATTATCAACTCATTTTCCTTATGAGAAAATTGAAGCACAAAAAGGTTGAGGAACTTGAAAGAGTCACATCAAGGTGTTGTCAACATAATGGCAGAAAAGGAAGACACTCAGTTCAGTAGACAAACTCTGTCCTTTCACAAATCTTTGTATTTTATTTGTTTGATCACTGGATCCATGGACTGTTATAGACTTAGGTACAGAGTCAAACTTTCTAGATTCTGAATTCCCACAAGACTCATCCTCTGTTTCCTCACTCGGTGCCAGTGACTTAGTAAGAAATGTATAAATGTAATCACTAAATGAATGTCAAAAACAAGACCAAGCAAAAGATAAAAAATGTGATCTGAATGCATCTGTCAGAGAAACTGCTCCTCCTGGGGAAATTTACTAGCTCTGTTTTCTACAGGAACATCCATAGTCTAGTAAAGAGTTAAAATGGCTATTGGATAACACTGTGGCTGTCACAGGTAGCCATTATTCTAACACCACTGTTCCTACTGAATTAGTGTCAAGTATGTAAACCTAAATTTACATTAGCATAAATATTGAGGAATGTTTAACAGTGTGCTGTATTTGTGATTTATAGGTGGACAAAACAAAACAGATAAATCATTTTCCTTAAGTGCCACAGCAATACATCTCTAAATAATCAGCCCCTCAACTCCAAAGGCACTAGTTTTTTCTTTACCCACATGTGTAATTCTCATTAGTGTCCAATGAGAGTTGTGCCCACTAAGGAAGAATGAAACTGAATGGCTATCTTATACTTCAGGTTTTCAGAACCATGTGAATAAAGCAGACCTTTTTTGACTTTATCACAGAAAAGCGGTGCTATGAAGGCAAGGAATATCAAAACATCAGACACCCAGAATCAGATGTTCATTAACATCAAGTTACATTAAATTCAGCAAAAGTAGAGGAACTTGAACGTTATTTGTTCCCTATGGACGTGTTGATTTGTATAAGGAAAGGGAGAATATTTATTTATTTATTTATTTATTTTTGAGTTGGAGTCTCACTCGGTCGCCCAGACTGGAGTGCAGTGGCCACTCCCGGCCACCGCAGCCTCGACCTGCTAGGCTCCGGCGATCCTTCCACCTCAGCCTTCCGAGTAGCCAGAATTACAGGCATGCGCTACCACGCCCGGCTGATTTTTTGATTTATTGTAGAGATGGGGTCTCGCTGCCCAGGCGGGTCTCGAACCCACAGGCTCAGGCAATTCACTCACCTCAGCCTCCCAAAGGCGCGGGATTACAGGCTGAGCCACCGAGCCCGGCTAGGGGGGAGAATATTTAAATGAAGACATCTTTCTTATTGGCCCTAGAAATATTTTAGGTCCACTAGGAGTACATTGGTCTTTAAGAATTAAAAAGGAGACATAATTATCAATAATGTAGTCAGCTTGTGCATGTCAGACAGATGAAGTCAAGCCACTTTTAAAAAATCAGTGGGATCCAGAATATGAATTTGTATTCTAATGGAGAGGCACAAATAAAGACAAGAAGGAGGTATGACCACAGTTATACAAGATTTTCAAGTTGGGTCTAAAATTTTCTCTCAAGATACTTCTTAGCATCAACAATAAGAGAGAAAAGAACAAAGAAACTACTGTCAGCAGTGATATTCATGAATTTCCTGAACTAGACCTTCAACTGTTGGTAGCTTGGAATTGGCTATGGTGGAAGTATTTTTACTATGGAAATTAGTCATCTGTCACAAGGCAGTCTTCCCCCAACACAGCCCCCAAAACCATTTTACCGGCATGCCACTGGTCAAGTCCTAGCATATGTCCAAATGTATCTTTAGCCCAAATTCAAAGTCGTAGACATCTACTCTCACACTTTCAATATTCAGCCAAACTTGTGCATTAGTTGTCAATTCAGTAAATAGGGAACTTGCCACTTTGTTTAAAATGCATTGGGTCATGTAGACCCTATCCAATAAAATGTGACTGTATAAAGTATTATTGAGGAACACTGACTGCGAATCAGTGTATTAGCTTACTTTTGGCTCTACCCCTTACCAGCTGGGTGGCCTTGGACAAATCACTTCAACATTCTGAGACTCCTAATAATACCTTCCCTGCCTGCTTCACAAGATTGTTGTGAAGATGCACATAAATCCACATTCTAAACTGAGAAGCATTAAGAAATGATCAGGAGCCGGGCTTGGTGGCTCAGCCTGTAATCCCACGCCTTTGGGAGGCTGAGGTGAGTGGATTGCTGAGCCCGCGGGTTTGAGACCCGCCTGGGCAGCGAGACCTCATCTCTACAGTAAATCAAAAAATCAACCGGGCGAGGTAGCGCATGCCTGTAATTCTGGCTACTCGGAAGGCTGAGGTGGAAGGATCACTGGAGCCCAGCAGGTCGAGGCTGCGGTGGCCGGGAGCAGCCACTGCACTCCAGTCTGGGCGACAGAGTGAGACTCCAACTCAAAAAAAAAGAAAAGAAAAAAAAAGAAAAGATCAGGAAATCCACAAAACTGGCAGTGTATTATATTGTGCTTTATGTTCTCATTTCCTATTCCTTTCTTATACTTTCTATCATCACAGGTGACTCTATTTCCTGTGCTCTGGGATGGTGTCTTGACTCCCTAACTGTTCTGTTAGCTCTTCTGGGCAGAAAGTACATCATGCATTTCTTTTGCATGTACTGCAATTGCCTAGCACAGCCTTACACATTGCAGTGTCCAAAAAACTAACTCTTTTGAGGGTTTTCTACTACAAGGAGTGACAAGTCAAGAGCTCTGCAGAACTACCAAGAAAATTAAAATTCTGCAGAGAAGCTATTTTTTTTTATCACAATAAAGAAAACTTGCCACTTTGTTTAAAAATGCATTCATTCATGAATGAATGTGACTATGTAAAATATTACTGGTCAAGGCTGAATTTGATCCTCTTAGTTGTTGCTTTTTAAAATCACTTTATCAATAGTCTAAGCACTTTTTGAATTCCTTTGATTGAAAGTTTAATCTCTGTGATTTTATTTGTAGATCTTTGAATCATCTATAGCCTCTGCTTCAAATCAGTCCTCTAAGTTCACTGTTTCTTAAAGTTCCTATGGCTCAAATGTACAGATTCATCCCTGTCTCTATTATACAGGTCTTTTTCCAATAAGCCTCAGAACAAAAGATGCCACAGGTCATACATAAAGTGATCAGGTAAGATATTGACATCAATATTCACCAATTCCTATTCACTTTTACTTCTTTTGGGCTTTTTTTTCCTTATTGTTAATAGACCGACAATTTTATTTAGGCATCTACTCTTTAAAAAAGTGATACAACCAAAAACTCAGAGATAAATTGTAATGTGTATCAGCCCATCCACACATAATTCATAATCTCATTCTCTTCACCAGTAATCATTTAGGAGGCGGGAATGTGACCCAGTCAATGAGTTATGAAGGGACGTATGCTAGAAGACCTCTGTGAAAATTTTCTTTTTTTTAGTTGGTGTCTCACTCTGTCACCTAGTCTGAAGTGTAGTGGCCACTCCCGGCCACCACAGCCTCGACCTGCTGGGCTCCGGTGATCCTTCCGCCTCAGCCTTCCAAGTAGCTGGAACTACAGGCGCGCTCTACCATGCCTGGCTAATTTTTGATTTATTGTAGAGATGAGATCTCGCCAAGTTGCCCAGGCGGGTCTCAAACTCGCGGGCTCAGGCAATCCACTCACCTCAGCCTCCCAAGGCATAGGATTACAGGCTGAGCCACTGAGCCCGGCTAAAATTTTCTTTTTCTTAACAAGAAATATACATGAAGAGATAGGGGGATTTTTTTTGTTTTGTTTTGTTTTCTAGATGCTGTTTTCACTAGATTTTCTTATTTTCATTAGATATTTACAACCCCCGCCCCCCGCAAAAGACCCTCTATTTTCTCCCTGTAGAATAGCATGGAGAACTTATATAGGATTTTGGACTCAACTGAGATCAAGGTTAAAATTCCAACTTTGCCAGTGAATAGTTGCATGATTTTAGGGAAAATGATTTCACCTGTCTGCATTTCAGTTTCCATTATTGACATAATGGGGATAATAAATTGAAATAATATCTATGAAAGTAACTAGCACAGTGCCCAGCACAAAACTCCTTTTATACTTAACCTCTTCTGCTTCCAGAGGTGCTTACAACCCTTTACTGCAACCCCTCAGATACCTTAAGAAGAGAGGCTGACACTCATTTGCCTTCAAGGCTTTAGGTTCAATCCTACAAGCTCTAATTGACTGGTTTAATTGAGGTAAATTATTGTCTTTTGCTGTTCAGGAATAATTTAGACATCTAATCTCACATTTTGAATATCCAGTCAAACTTGTGCTTTAGTTGTCAATTCAGTGAATATAGGAAACTTGCCACTTTGTTTAATGCATTCCCTCATGTAGACTCTATCCTATAAAATGTTGCTATGTAAAATATTACTGCCTCCAACTGGTCAAGGTTGAATTTGATCCTCCCAATTGCCACTGGCTTTTTTGAGTTTGGGTTGGTTTTTTTGTTTTTGTTTTTCTGTTTTCTTCTTTCTTTTTATTCATTAGGTCAACAGATATTTACTGCATGCCTACAGGAGGCTATTACAGGTTTTGTGGGGCTTGAAGTTTATACTATTTGGGAGACCTTCTTATTAAAGAAAAAGAATATGAAACCTCTAATACAAAATTAGGTATAAAAGTGAATATTTCTTAGAATGCAAACAGAAGGGACCCTGAAGCTTAAGGATGATTCGCTTTGGGATAAATCTGTGTCTGGTACCTACTGCATGTCAGGCACCATGTGAGGCTCTGGGGAAAAGTGGTAAATGCAATAGCATCCCACGCATGTGGGTCCTACAATCTAGTCACTTTCAGATAACAGGGAGTCTTTTCTTGCCTCCCTAGAGGGCTATGTGGTACATAGCCCTTCTCATGGCTGGAGGGCCTTGACCACTATACCCTTTCTGGTTTCTTCACTACTCTGGACTAGAAAAAACCCAGATCCTTGGTACCCACTAACAATCTGCTCTGTCAAATATCCTCCAACATGGAAGAGAAAACCACTTATGAGTATCAGTGGAGAGATTCGTGGAATTTTCTTCTCAGAATTTGAAATCTCATTTACAGATGAAGACATGAGGTCCAAAAATTGGAGCAGTGCTCTCAAGGTAGAAAGAGAGTTATCCCCCAGCCAAGGTTAAAGTCAGTGCCCTATTTGGGCATAAATGACATTTCTGTTAATGCCAAATTGTGTCCCCAAGACTTGCTGTCCAAATATGGGAAAGAAAAGGCAAATAGACTTTATTACTCCACAGAGAGAAATTTTGGTCAGCCAGTCCTCAACGGGCATTGTGGATGGCTAGTTGTCTTTATTTGCTTCCTCCCATCATAACCCGTCAGTCTTGAAAATTCCGCAGTTGTCATTTTTTGGTTGTAATGGTTATTTTTGTCAGTTTTATCTAAAAAACAAAAAAATATTGTTTAGAAAATAGTTACATCTTTATAAGCCTTAAATATAAATAAAAATTAGTACATAACTCCTGCATTCTGTTTATTTTAACTTCTTAATCTTTATTTTCTCTTTCTCCCTGAAGAACATGACAGCATGCGTTTACACAGCAGAATTCAATCTTACTAAATTATAATCTTTTTAAGGTCTGAGTATGAGTCTGGTTGTGTAGCAACTAAATTTTTTCTCTTAAAGTGACAAGGATTAGTTATAAGATGCTCCTTGAAATATTCACCCATGTCTAATGCATGCAGAATATTGCTTAACATTCAGAACAATATAATCTTGCCTTTTCTTGAATTTTGCCTTTTGATTAAATGGCAGTGGTATTCAAGAAACAGAAGCAACGATCCCTGAAAAACCATATATATATAAAATAGATATTGATTCCATTTTAGAGTAACAGCAAACCACGGCACTGCTGTGAAATTATCAAATTTGAGTTAGAAAGCTTTAAAGAATGAAGGCTGGCGAATTTATTGTACAATCAACATATTGCATCATTGCCATCTCAGAGAAAAACCATGACACAATTGCGGCTGAAAACATCGATGTAAATGTTATTATGCCTTCCCAGTCCTCAGTCATATTGGCTGCTGACATCTCTCAGTGTCGATTGTCAGTGGCAAACAGGGCTGCTGTCTATTGGCTCCCCAGAGTCATGTGATCCCACTGCTTGCACCCATGTAAATCACAAGTGAATTGTTGTGTGAAATCATTCCTACACCCTTTGGTGAATTTGCAGTGTGACATCTCACACCAGGAATCTATTAGATGCCTTCAGACCACATTTGTATTTCCCACAGTCCATCCAGGCACCTGAAGTTCCTGAACACCTCAGGATTCACATTCTTACTGTCTCTCCTTCACATCTCCAGGATTGTAGGCTATGTAACCCTCACAGGCACGCCACCTTCATCTTCATTCACTCAGTCTCTCTTTGCATTTGGGCAATGTCTCTTTTCCAGACTTCATGATGAGCATTTCCAAATATGGGAAAGAAAAGGCAAATAGACTTTATTACTCCACAGAGAGAAATTTTAGTCAGCCAGTCCTCAATGGGCATTGTGGATGACTAGTTGTCAGGTTGTTGCTATCTTCCCAAATCTGATGAAGAGTTTAGCAATGCATTTCAGTTTTTGTGTTGGACAATTTATGTAGTGGAGATGTAACAAAATCACAATTGAAAAGACATTGAGGTATCTTACCTAAAAGAAAAATACCACAAACCATATCCAAACTCTTAATGCAAATATTTTGCTTCACAGATTTTTTATTTTCTCAATACATGATACATTTAATATGCTGATAGTGAGAGTGAAAAATGGTACAACATAATTTGGCACTATCCTAGATTAATAATTAGAGATGTGTACAAAAATGTACTTACAAAGATGCTGAACCAGAGCAGTTTATAATAGCAAAACAGTTACTGATAAAAATGTTATATATGCTTATATATTTATAATAATCATAATTATAATAGCAAATTAAATAAATTGATAAAGGATGACTAGATAGATATGTAAATAACTCAGATGTCTGTGCACACATGAAAGACTCTGCCATAATTACTGAAGTTTTTAAGATTATGTTTATAATTCTAAAGTAATGTTCTAAGAATGATGCCAAACCCAGAAAGTATAAATGATTTTTGCTACATACCACTTTAATATATATTTGGTGCAGCAAACAAAAACACAAAAACAAAACAGGATAAACAAGTCAAACTGAGGAATATGCATGCAACACATATATTGAAAACAAGTACACAAAGAGCTACTGTGGATTGACTTAAGAAAGAAGAGGGATAAAAGAGGAAGAAGATGCTAATAGAAAAATAGACAGGGAGCATAAACAGATAACTCACAGAAATCCAATGGCCAATAATCAAACGAAAAGATGCCCAGCTTCACTAATAATCAATGAAAAGCAAATAAATGCCATGATTAGACACCTTGCAGCAATTAGACTAGAAAAAAGACCAATAATATTATTCACTTATGACAAGGGAGTGAGGAAACTGGTAATGAGAGTATAAACTGGTACTTTTGGGTAGCATTTAGAAACACCTAAAAGAATACATACATCTATAATAACATGATATAATAACTGCTTGCATTTATTGAGTGTTTAGTATATGCTTGGACTAAGTGCTTGCACAGTTAGGTTTACATTTAATCCTCAGAGCCACCCACTGAGCAACTCTGTGCAGTCCACAATTTCAGAAGGTGCAGTTCACACAGACTTCCATGTGGATACTGCTTGCCTCCCAGAGCTGTGCAAAGCAGGCTCCCTGACTGTTAAGTTGGACTTTACTTATCCCCATTTTACACATGAAAAAACTGACTCTGGAGAGGTTATGTAATTTTCCTCTGGTCATAGCAATGGTATGATACTCAACCAGCTCTCTTAAAAAAAAAAGGAAAAATATAAACAACAAAAGATTTTTTAAAAGAAATGAAAATCCCTGATTTGTAGCATTTGCTGATTTCTGTAGTGTAAATGCTTCCACCATTGCTGATTTCAGGCTACCAACATGAGGACACTGAACAGGCTACCAACATGAGAGTTGGGAAATGTGCATAATTGGCTGTCATGTGCCAGCCTCAGCACACCACAATTTGTAAATAGTAGAACTAGGGTATAAATTCAAGCAGTGTGGCTTCCAAAGCACATGCCCGTGACTCAAAATTCTATTTCTAGGACTATACAGAAATCGACAAAATACATGTGGCCAAAGTTACATATGAAGGAATGTTTGCAACAGAGAAAAATTGAAAGCAATCTAAAAGTGTACTTATTGACTTATCAGTTATTTACTGAACGTTTATTATGTACCAATCATTGTGCACTGGTCCTGGTGCTAAAACAGTGATACATTAAGATGGTTCCACTGAGTTTACAGTTTAATGGAAAGACAGCAGTGAGTACTTACATAAATTATAATTTTCTAACCAATGAGCATTATACAAAAGAAGAAAATAAATATATGTGCATACATATGAAAAAATACAAAGTTAGAAACTTTTAGAGTAAATCACCTCGTGATGTTTCCTTTTTTTGAATTGTAAGTATATTATTCTTGTAATTAATATAAAAAACAAGGTAAACATTATGGTTGTACAATTATATTTGTGGTTGTGGTTTAAAAGAAAGTAGGTTACAAAACATTATGTATGGTATGATTCCTTTTTTAAAAAAATAGTTTTGCAAAAGAAAAATTCCTATGAAGATATACATTGAGTTGTTAACAGTGGTTGATTAAGTACTGCTTTTGTCTTCCACATTTTGCTTATTTTTATTTAACAATTTTCTACTATGAACATATATAGCTTTTGCAATGAGAAAGAAGCAGTATAAAATAAATTTTTTTAAATAACTGAAAGGAATAAGAAAACAAGTTAACCAACAAGACCTCTTCATTTTGCCACGAGTGGGCTTAGAGCCACTTTTCTGCAGTAAATCCACCAGAAAGAGTCATCTGATCTGGTGGAGTGTCTGCTGTCCCTAAAGAGTAAATGTGGGATCTCTAAGTTTGGAAGTGCCATGCTGATTGGCAGAATGTCTTCCCTTTCATCTAAGCTCTTGCCTTCATGAAATAACAGCAACTCCATGAGCTGATTCAACCCAAGGGAAAAAAAGAAGGGAGAGCTGCTCAATGAACTCTAAATAAAACTACCTTTCCCACTGGAAATCACTGTCAGGTTCAAATGAACTCACACATTTTACACATAGTCCTCTGCTTCTACTTATCATGCCAAAGGCCAGCCTATGGTTTACATTCATACCAATATGATGTGTCCAAACCATTGTAATTCTTAGAAAAATACAATGCACAACTGCACACCAGAAAAACAACCACCCAGCAAGGAAAAAAAAATTCAATAGCATTAGGATTGCTCAACAAACCAACAAAAGCCAGGAAATTCAAAGTTAAGTTTTACACTCCCTCCTTAATTCCTCACTATTGTGAAAGAGAAATAAAAGGCACAATGGTGCGTGTTAGGGGTGCAATGCCAGCATGAACAGCACTTCCAGGTTTTTATTGACTTGTGTCATAACCTTAACATTCTATAAACAGGGGATTTGGCTTAACACCTGGGTTCTTTAATAGAGAAATATCTTCTGGAAGCCTGGACTAGGGAAACCCAAAGAGCTTTCCCAGTCTCTTAGGTATACACAGTAAATCATTATAGAGAGAGGAAACAGATAAAATTGTTTAAGATTACAGCCTTTCTGGTCTCTTGGGAAAATAAATAATTACAACAAGAAATACTATTTACTTAGGAGACCAGAAGAGACTCCTGAGTAATCTGGTCTACAGCTAATTATTAGACACATTCTAGTGCAAAGCTTTACATTTAGGGAATAGAAGTATTGCTCAATGGTACTTAAAAGTGCTAATAGTTTAATGTCTTTTTTCTTACCATTTGCCAAACACAGCAGCCTCCTTTTGAATGATCCATGCCTGAATAAATTGAAATTCTAGCCAACTCAAGGATGACGGGAACATTTTTAGAAGTTTAAAAATAAGCATAAGTTCATTACCAGGCATAAAAAATGTCCCTTTTTTTTTGTTTTAACCTAGTGGCAAATGTTTATAAAGGGAGTTAAATAAGCGAGTTCAAAAAAAGTTTGTTTTCATGAATTGAGTGAGATTGTGAGAGATGAGAGATTCTTTAGAGACTCTGGTCACAGGAAATTCCTTCCTATGGAGGAGGCCCCACACCTCAGGAAGGGGTTGTGGAAAAGCCCTAAGGCTTCATCAGCCCTGAAGGAGAGCCACCTCTGTCTGACCATCACCATGAGAGCTTGGAACTCTTTAGCCACTATGTCCAAAGTCAACTAAGGAATGATTTGGGAATCAAGGTTCTTCTGGCAACAGAGAATAAAGTTGAATTGAGTTAAATGGTTTTTTATCTTTCTGTCTTTGGAATCTGCACTTCAATAAACTTCACTGGTCAGAACTGCTCCCAAGTGAGTAAAATAACATGTCACTTTTAAGGCAAATTTTTGCCATGACTCTTGGCTACCAAAAGATATGTGATGACTGAAATACCAGTTATCAGTTATTAAGAACGCTTTAATAAGTTAAGGTGAATTTTCTTCTATTTTGCGGTTGTTCTTTTTAAAGTCAGATAATAGATATGAAGATGTGCCAGATGTTTTGAGGACATCGTTCAGAGGGATCATGTTTTTCCCTCTTGTGATGTAGTAATATGGTGAATTACATACCAGATTTCACAATGTTAAACCATGTTTGCATTTTCGGAGTGAGCATTGCTCCATTCACATGTAATTGGCCAAAACTCAGTCACATGACCACATGTAACTGAAAAGGAGGCTAGGAAATGTACATTGTTTGTGTGTCAAAAAAGAAAGGAAAACGGATTTGATGACCTCTGCAACACCAGCCAAGCCATCTCTGGACCTACAAGAATACTGGATCCCAAGGAGAAGTTCCTGAAGGAAAGGGTAAACGGGTTCCCTTTCTCTCCATTGCATCCCCAATTCCATATAATCAAGAGATCATCTGGAGTCAGTAGGGCTTACCTCATAAGAATAAGATTCACAGCTCAAGACTCCAATCATATCAAGAATGCAGAAGCCTTATACTTTTCACTCCTCTAGGAGCTGAGTAGGTATATACCACTGTCTATGTGCATTTTATTGTCGGTTTTGGAACTGTAAAATGAGACACATTTTCTCACATTTTATGTTGTCTAATAAACCAAATGCATAACTAATGCATAAACCAAATTATGCATTTTATTTTTCAAATGAGAAACAAAAATCAAAGGTAAAATGACAAACCATTCAGATGAAAAAGTGAATAGTCTATTTTTCAGATGTTCTATAATTGAAATTATGAGCTCCATGGATACTGTATCCCAAGATGTGTGCCATCTAAATGTGAGTATGGTGGGTAGGGTCCTATTCTTCTGCTTTCCCAGAAAGCATTTGAGTTTTAGTTTCTTCAAACTACAAAGGGCACTCAGTAAAGAGAGAGTTCTATCAACATACACTGGGAACTTGCCTTGCCTTTCATGCATCCTTCTTAATTTGATTGATCAACTGGATCTTACAGACACTTGACAATGTCTAAGTGACATTGTACAAGGTTAGACTGAAGCCATTGATTGGTACAGTCCCTAAATCTATGGATACTCACCTCCAGACAATTTATTTAGATCAAGTCATAGGACTATCATATGTCCTAGGATGGCAAAAAAGTCATTTTGGATTTTCCCATGGAATATTTGAAGATTTTTGCATTTCCAGAAGGTCAAAGGACAGAAACATTTGAGAGCTGAAAAATAAGAATGACAGTTTAATCTCAAAGATGATTCCAAATCAAACATTTAGAGCTCTTTTTTCCCCTACTGACTTCTTTTCAAACTTCGGCTGTCTTCTCAAGTTCTATAATACCTTGAACCCCCAAGCAGCCCCTCCACAAACAACTCTGGAAGAGTTAGGGATTGTTTCCTTTTTCAGACAAGAATTGGGGCACAGAGAACTTAAATGATGTGCCCAAAGTCAGCCATGCTGAGAGTGAAGGAACCAGCTCTCAAGCTCAAGCTCTGACAGACCCCATGGTCCGGTTCAATAGCACAGTACCTTCCCTTTGCTACCCAGCATCCCATCCAAGTGTAGAACCCACTAAAAAGAGGCTCACAGTCTCATTATTCTCTTTACTGCATTTACTTAGCACAAAACCGCACATTCTTCTTTTTCCCAGGAACAACAACAGAATCTTGGTCTTTTCTATCTTGTAAAGAACCTGGAAATACCACACTTCCCTCATAGATTCTCTTCAGATTCCAGGATTCCATCACTTTTCACTGCTTCTACTGCCATCATCCTGGTGGGCCATCATCTCTCACCTGGATGACTGCAGTATTCTCCTAACTGGCTTTCCCTACCCTGGTGCCTCCTTTTTCCCCCTACAATCTATTCTTAGCCAGACAGATCCTTTTAAACTGAAGCCAGATTGTGTCAGCACAGTGCTCAAAACTCTCCAGGTTAGCCAGCAAATCAAAACCACAGTGAGATACCACTTCACACCCACCAGAATGGCTAGAATCAAAAAGACAGATAATAACACATGTTGGTCAGGATGTGGTGAAACTGGAACCCTCATACACTGCTGGCAGGAGTGTAAAACAGTGCAGCTGTTTTGGAAAACAATCTGGCAGTTCCTCAAAAGGTTAAACATTTCTATTCCTCACCTAGAAGTAGAATTTCTGGGTAGTTTGACTTGACACACTCCAGGGAGCTCAACTACAGCAATCCTGGGGGGTTTTGACACAGAAATTCTACCCCTGAGTGAGAAATAGAAATGAAAACATATTTCCATGCAAAAACTTGTTCATGAATATTCATAGCATGCTATTCTTGATTGCTACAAAGTGAAAACAACTCAAAAATCTATTAACTGATGAATTTTAAATTACACACACACACACACACACACACACACACCATGGAATATTATCCAATAATAAAAAGAAACATAGAACTAATATATGCTACAACATTGATGAACCTTGAAACCTATGCCAAGTGAAAGAAGACAATCACAACAGATCACATATCACACAAATCCCTTTATATGAAATGTCCAGAATAGGCAAATCCATGGAGCAAGAAAATAGATGAGTAGTTTTCCAGCCCAGAGGGACTCAGGGGTAAATGAGAAATGATTGCTGTGGCTATGGAATTTCCTTTTAGGATGATGAACATCTTTTAAAATTGATGTGGTGATTGGTCCACAGCTCTGTGAATATACTCAATGCCACCGAATTGTACACTTTATGTGGGTGAATTGTATGGTATATATGAATTATATCTCAAAAAACTCCCAATATTTAACAACAATAGAATCCTCCAGGGCTGAACACAGAAGCTAGCATGCAGTAGGTGTTCAGTAAATATTTGTTGAATCATAAATACATGGAAGACTTTCCATTGCAGATTAGGTTAATATTATGGGGTGAACAAGCAGAGTTCAGACTTGGATCTCAGGTCCCTACTCAGCAAGATCATTCCTTAGGAAGCCTTTGAGGAAATCTCAGAATCTGGTCCCTGGATACAGTCTCCTCCAGTGCCTGCCCTTCTCCATTTGTCCCATTCAGGTCACATGAATCACCTGCTCTTCATGAGGACAGAGCTCACAGCTGCATTCCCACAAACCCCAGCACAGTTCTCGGTGCTCAGTGAACACATGTGAACTTAGGGCCTGTATATGAAATCAATTCAATATTCATTTACATCCATAGCACCTAATGGGTGCTATGGGGAATATAAAAAGATTAACAGGCTTCTGAATTGTTTGACTTTTTATTACAAGCATATATCACTTTGGTAATGTAAAAGTAAGTAATGGTTTTTTAAAGTTCTAAATTTTGGTCACTTTTGAGTACTTGAAAGAAAAAAGTGGTAAGTTACTCAGAAAGTCTGCCATCAATAGCTGATAACCACAGATTTGAATGTAAATAATTTGGACACAATCCATGATGTACTCTCTGGCAGAATAGAGGATATTAAATACGCTTATACTTCCAAGTCTACACCCTGACTCAGCCCCACATTAAATGTGGCATTTCAGATAGGTTGCCAGGCTATTTTCAACCTCAGTTTCCTCATCTGTAACACAGGGATCTTGATCTGCTATCTACTTCATAAGGCTGTTGTGAAGATAAAATGAGATGACGAACATAAATCCCTGCAAATTAATAGTGGTATAAAGAAGAAGAGGTGGTCTCTACAGAGACCTTGGAAGGACGTGGCCTTGGTCTAGGTCTTCAGGGTCTTCAGGATCTTCAGAGTCAGATTACCTGGGATTCTAGTCCTGGAATGGACACTTACAATCTTTGGGCTTTTGGACGAGTTTCTTCTTTTTAGACTCGTTTTCTCTTACTGTTAAATGGGGAAATAAAAGGCTTTATAGGGTTGGGGTATGAATTCAGTGAGAAACTGGGTTATTATACGTGTTCAGCCCTCCACCAATGGCAACTGCCACTCAATCCCTCATCCTTAAGAGGGAGCTGTGCTAAGCACTTTTCAAAATGGATAAAAAGATAAGGTGTAAAATAACCTTCTAACAGAGAGAGGCGCACACACCACAGCACCTTGTGAAAAAGTTTCTAGCCTCCTAATGATAGTTCATTGAGACCATACCCCACAAATATCTTCTGAAGACAATGCTGGTTACTGAAGCCAAAGTTGTCCCTTCTGTAGCTGGGTTGAAATACCTTGCAGAGAGCATTAGAAAGCTCTGCAGCGATTTGGCAATCCGTGTTTCCCTACAAAGGGCTATTGGAAACGCCTTGGTGAAGTTGATCATTGCTAAACAAATTGTCTTTCATAAGAATGACATCAAAGATCAGAATGGAATTCCTATCTGTCTGGACTCAACAGGACACTCAAGGCTTGTGCGTGGTTCCAGAAGAGGAAGCCAATAGGCTCTGTGCATCAAGAGCCTGCATTTGGCCTCATATTAGTTAGAAGGTTTGGGTCACCATTCACCCACATCTGCTCACTGTCATTATATATTCCTATATTAATGAAATTATGAGTTCCTTGTCCATTTCCATGGTTCTCAAACCTTAGTGTGCATCAGAATGACCCAGAGATTGTGAAAACTCAGATTTCTGGGTCCTATCCCAAAGTTTCTTATTCACTAGGTCTGGGAGAGGACACATTTCCATCCATTTCCCAGGTGATGTGATGCTGCTGGTCCAGGGAACACACTTAGAGAACCAATGACCTATCCCAGCAAATAGTTGTTTGTGAGGGGGAGGAGACTTTTTAAAAGTTGCCTTTCCCTTTAAAAGAACGCTGACAGCAGTAAAGCCTTTCGGATAAAGTTCAATGCACACAGCTTGGGAAGTTTCTAAGGGTGGACCTTCTGAGAGGCACTGAGTCAGGAGCTGATCCGTTGCAGCTGCTCTGATGAAATATCCTATAATCAGCGTCTGCTTGTCTTCACAGACCTCCCGTAACACAAAGGGTTCCCAGCCCAGCTGCCTGCTCCCAGCTTCCTGGGGCAGAGCCACAGCTGGTCCCACTTCCCCCTGTGCAGGGGACCCGTGGGTGTGGTGAGGACCTGAGCAGCCTGGCCTCCAGGGTGGACTTCCTCCCCACCTCCTCCTGACGTCAGCTCTCCTCCCGGAAGCAGCCTACGCTGTCTGGAGGGCAATTGCTGGAGGTTTGGTTGCCATGGCAACTGATCCTCTCTCTCCCCCGAGGGGTAGAGGAGCCCTGGTGTGTGATTTGATGGGTGGGCTACACCATTTCCATTTCCCCCTAAATGACAACTATTTCACCACTAGGAGCTCCTTCTTCTGCATTAAGCACTTTTCCATCCAGGGAACCCCATCTTACGAGGCAAACAGTCCTCGGGAAGAATGCGAGTTCCTTGATCTAATGGAGCCTGGTACCGGCCTCAGAGGAGAAACTGCCAGACCTCAACCACAAAGAGGTGCTGACAACAGCAACCTTGCCTCCCATACAATTGCACCAAAGTCCTGCTGTGAGGAACTTGCTGAGGGTGGGGAGGGGAGTGCCTGCTGCCTTAACAAACCAAGGTTGGGACCAGCAGCTCTCCCTACGTCTTTAAATCTCAGGATCAAAAACGCTGAAGAAGAGGGATGATCGCCAAACACCTTACCAGTCTGCCCACCGTAAAATGATGGGAAAATGCCCTTAAAGATTGGAATCCTACTGAACAGCACACTGTGTTGATGCTTCAAGGCAAATGCACCTTCATGGACTCGTGTTTTATTTTATTTTTATTTTGCTGTCAGCTATTTTAAGATCTTGAGTCGGATTACACATAAAAGAACTAGAGCCAGGATGTTTGGGAAATTAACAGATGATAGTTAGCAAACATTTTGACGGGTCATAAAGAAACATCTGCAGAGAGTCTGGGACCAGGCGTGGTGTGTTGGGGGAAGGAGGCCCCTCTCCCGCAGCTGCATTCGGTTACAAGGCCAAGCGGAGCTGAACCTTCAGAGCGGATGACGGTGCGCTTCAACGAGCCCCCAGCAGGGGGCACCCGTTTGCAGTGAACGCTCTCGTTTTTACGGCTTTGCTCCTGAGCCGCAGACCTTACAGATGATTGGCATTTTGCTTTCTCTAACCTGCTTCTTTCTTCAAAGCGGACACTCCCTTCTAGGAAACCTTCCTCCCACCTCCTATGAAAATAGACATTTTGATGGGAAGTGGCTCTTGTGGCAAGGATTATAAGCAAAATCTGAAGGAAGACAGTCAAGGAAATTAAATATAGATTATGAAGAAGGCCGAATACATGCCACAGAAGTTTAAAGCTGGTCGTGCTTGATTTTCATGGACAACTGAAAGGGCACAAGGAATTTCTAGACTGCCTTGTAAAAGTCTGAGTCAATAGTGCACACGGGATTCTGTATAAAACTGGACTCCTCTTATTTAATTTCTCAAGGGTCACCTGTGTTACTTGGCAGCTCGTGCCTATGTGGAAAGCACCTCGTGTTCTCCTGGCAGTGCATAAATAATCACAATAAATAAACCACTCATTAGCTGAAACGATTGGCTGTTTTAGACAATCCTAAAATGTCTTGGAAACAAATAATTTAGGAGTAGGCAACAGTGTTGTCCTCTCAAAACCAGGATCTAATAGCCCCAGCCATTGTTATTTAAACATTTTAAACAACCTATTTCTTTTGTCTTTTGAATAAAATTAGCTCATTACACTCACACTTCACAGCTCTGTAGATACATTTGGGCAATATTCTCATTTTAAACTTGTTATAGATTTTTGTAATTTGATAGGTGTTTTTTCATTTTCTTTTAAAGATTTTTCTTGCTGGTGTTATTGTCTAGCAAGATTTCACTATTCACGAGGTTTCCTTCTTCACACCATTCTCTTCTCAGCTATGTTTTAAGAGCCAATTCAGGTATTACAAACTCCTGTAGAACCTGGGTGGTGTCTGTCACTATTCTAGGCACTCCTGACATTTAAAGTTCTTTATATCTCATGGGGTAGATACTACTACTCTGTGTTGTCACAGAGGGGTAAACTTGGTCACAGAGAAATTAAGTAATTTGGCAGAGTACACAAGATACAGCACATAACCAAGTCAGGATTTGAACCCAGGTAGTTTGGGACCAAAGTTGAAGTTCTAAACCACCATCTCTTAGTAGGGAAGGAGTATTAGTAGTTGCATACAAACTCAGTTAGTAAATGGCTATTTTAATTAAATGTCATAAGCTATGGAAGGTATCTAGGATGCTCAATAAAAATTGGGGGTGGGATGGATATGGAGGATTGATGTATGAATATTTAGTGAAATGGTTGGGAGCACTGGGTTAAACAGAACTAGGATATTCCCAGCTCTTTCTGTTACTATCTGTGTGAACTTAACCAATTTAATCATGCTTAACTCAGTTTCCCCATTGAGGGATAATACTAGTAGGGTCTACCTCAAGAGTTAAAGATAGGAAAAATGAAAGAAGGCAAATAAAAACTGAGGACAGTGCCTGGCACAGAATAAAATGTTGCCAGGACAAACGAATTCTTCCCTTTGGACCATGCACAGTGGCTCATGCCTATAATCCCAGTACGTTGGGAAGCTGAGGCAGGTGGATTACTTGAGCCCGGGAGTTCAAGACAAGCCTGGGCAATGTAGTGAGACCCTGTCTCTACAAAAAATGAAAAATTTAACCAGGTGTAGTGGCATGTGCCTATAGTCCCAGCTACTCAGAATGCTGAGGTGGAGGGATCACCTGAGCCCAGGAGGTCAAAGGTATGGTAAGCCATGATTGTCATGATTATGCCACTGCACTCCAGCCTGGGCAAAAGACCTGACTCAAGAGGAAAAGAGAGGATTCTTCCCTTTGGTTTCATTTAGACACAGCTTTATTTAAGGATTAATCCGTCTACAGTATCATATAAGAGCAAATATTTACTCACGTCCCCCCAAATGAGGCCAACAAAGACACAGAAGCCTTTGGTAATCAATATTGGTTGAGAGTTTTGAAAGGAAAAAAGATCAAAAGCACTATTAGAACATCAGTTATGGCCTGAAATGCGCAAGGTTTCAGAGCTTCAAGTTCAATACTGCTGCTCAGTAGCCAATACTGTATTATGTGCACAAGAGAAAAGCCAGAAACTCTGCCCCTGACAGGCCCAGAGGACAGAGCTCAGATGGGCCATGCCCATGCACTAGAAGGGGGAGCAGCCCTGGCACCCTCCTTCCTTCTCACTGCTCCTCTCATGCCACTGTGAGTCACGTCTTCTCATTCCATTCTCACTTCCCAGCCCAACGCCTTCTCGCCACACTTTCTCCTGGAGCAGCTGTTGGATGCTGAAAGAGCAAGGATCTGCCTTTGCTGCCAGTGGCTGTGAAAAGGGCCAGGTGGCCTCAGTGGGTGACCAGGGTGATCACAGCCTGAGGGGGACACAGAGTGACTTCTCTCAGCCTGCCATTGATGTGTGAGGGCCACCAGCATCTGTGCTAAAGGTTTCTATTTGCTGCAAGGAAAGGAAAACAATATTTAACCCCAAGAGTTGTGCTTCGACCATTGTGTGAAACCTGACTGATGACCTTACATCATATAGGGTCATCTTTTTCCAGTGGTCACATGCACAGTTGGCACGCAGAACTGGTGAGCTGTCTTCCTGGGATCCTCATGGACTCCGAGACAACATAAGATAAGACTTTAACATTGCAATTCTTTTTGCCATGTCTTGATGTTTTCTTTCTCGCCCAAACAGGACCTTTCACTGATAAAGATTCTAAATTACATAAAGAAGAAAGAATACAAGAGACCCTGATGCTGGAAAGGGGTGATTAGAAATGGTGAACAATACCAGAATCCTCTAATAACCCACAAACAAGCTGGAGGCTCTGCTCTGAGATATGTCTCCATATTTGTATATCTCAGAGGCCCCCAAAGGACAGTTGGGGACCTTTTATTAAAATAGTAAGAAATAAATCTGAAAGAGATGTTACTGTACAATGTATATGTCCATTTACATATTTTTAGCTCCTGTTATGTGCCGGGCACTGAGCTGGGAACAAGGCAGGAGTGCGGCACAGTTCTTGCTTTCAAGGAACTTGCATTCTTGACTGGGCACAGTGGATCGTGCCTGTAATCCCAGCACTTTGAAGGCTGAGGCGGGAGTAATGCTTGAGCCCAGGAGTTTGAGACCAGCCTGGGAAACATAGTGAGACCTCATCTCTACAAAAAATATCAGAAAATTAGCCAGGTGTAGTGGCACACACCTGTAGTCCCAGCTACACAGGAGGCTGAGGCAGAAGGATCACCTGAGCCCAGGAAGTCAAGGCTGCAGTGAGCCATAATCATGCCACTGCACTCCAGCCTGGGCAACAGAGTAAGACCCCCAACTCAAAAGAAAAAAAAAAGGAAAAGAAAAGAAACATGCAGTTTGGTCGGAGGGGAGGTCAAGGAGACCAGCCTTCACACCCAATGGCAGAGGCAGGAAAGGAGGTCTATCAAGGATGCTGTGGACATGAGAAATGAGCTCAGGGGTAGGGAGGCAACTAGCTCAGCTGAGGCTGTCCCTAAAAAAGTTTTACAAGATCTGACCCTTCACAAACTCAGGGGAGAAAAGAGAGGGGCAGAGCATGGTCCTAGGCATCAGGAACTGCACCAGTGCATGAAAGCACACAGGATGGTTGGAAACTACAAGAAGCCAAGTTTATTCATGAGGAAACCACAAGCAATGACTCAAAAGGTGGCCAAGGGACAGGTTGTGGAAGGTCTTATAGGCCTTATGCTAAAGAATGAGAATGTATACTCCAGGTGAAAGGATGCCATGAAGGTCTAAGTGTGACAGTGACATAATCAGATTTGAATCTCAGCAAAACCATTTTGGTAGGAGTGCAAGAGCCTATTGTCAAGGGTTGACTTAGGGGTAGAAAGACCATAGCCTGGCTCACTCCACAACTCCTCTCCCGAAATGAGTATCACTTACACTAAGCCTAAGTCCCACTGTCCAAGCTTACAGGAAACAATGGCTCTCACCCTGGACCCCTCCTACCTGTGGTAGGTCAGGTAGGGCCACAAATCATTTGCAGCTCTTCTCTCTCAGAGATGGAGTCCATTTTCCCACTCCTTGAATCAGAGCTGACCTTATGCCTCACTCTGATCCCCAGAGAACATGGCAGAAGTGATGTTGTGAGATGTTGTGAGACTTCCAAAGCCAGGCCTCAAGAGATCTTGTGACTTCTACTGTCACTCTCTTGAAACACCATCACCATATAGGGAAGCCCAGACTAGTTTCCTTGAAGATAAGACCAGAGACAGAAGCCCAAAGAAAAGGCCCTTCCAGCAATTCACTCACAAATGAATGTGACCATTCTCACCAGTCTCCAGCCCAACCACCAGCCAACTCTAGCTACTTAGGTGACCCCAGGCAAGATCAGCAGAAGAGCTATCAAGCTGAACCCAGCACAAATAACAAAATCAAGAAATTAATGGTTGTTTGACATCACTATCTCTTGGGTGGTTAGTTACACAACCAGAAATAACTGCTCCACCTCCATACTGCCATTTGTGAAAGCTGGCGCCAGAACAACAAGCTGTCCAGATCTTTGCTGGAATTAATACTGTCTGGAGGGTAAATATACCCCATGTCCCCTGTGGAGAAAGGGTTTCTGCGTGGATTGTCTGAGTGTCTTTCCCTCCAGCATGCCAATTAGAATGCCTGACTTTCCCTATCTTATATCTAACTATAAATGCACTGCTCTGATGGATGGGACATCAATATTAATTCATAATTCATGGTATAGTCAGACTTTTTCACATGTAATCACAACTTTAAATCTCCAGATATGCTCCTGTAGCTGGCTGGAAAGCAGCTTTTTCCTCAAATTCTGACTTTTAGGAAAATTTCTCCCAGATTCTCAGAATAGAATTTTGGGAAAGTGTGTGAAAAAGTCAAAGTCGACTAGAAATGCCATTTTTCTCCTCGGTGCAGAATCCCCCTCCCACAGAATGCCGCTTTCATGTGAACAAACCCCACTGTGGGGACAGACAGGGAAAAGATGAAATGACTTGGCATTCACAGCTTTGCCCATCCGCCACTCGGACTCCATATGGCGGGCAGTTGGGGAGGTGCACTGAAGTAGGTGCTGGAAACCAAGCCGATGTTATGAAATTCACGGCATCTAAATTCCTGAATCGACATCAAAAGACAAAAAGCCTTGTTGCCACACACTTGAACTCATTTTGAACCTGCAGGAATTCTCTGTAGCAACTACCATGCTTTATCTTGGTTCCATAAATCTAGAGTTAAGTTTCTATCTTTCTTCTGTCACCACATCATACCAAAACAGCTAGACAGATTTTTATCAAATTTAGAGGATATGTTTAGGATGTTCTGACTTGAAAAACAGGCCGTGATGCTCGCAAGCATGAAAGTCACTTTGGGAGGCCCCAGGTAAAAATGAGACGCGAGGGGCCCTCACAATCACCCGTCAGACATAAGGAACCAACATGATCAGTCGATAACACAAGCAGGGATTCAAAGAGAAGCCCAAACTAAAACTCATGAAGTCCTCTCAACTGCAGGCACAGGTTTGAGACCCAGCTGCTTCTCAAGAAGCCACATTTATGACGTATTCCAGCATGGACAGTGGCAGGGGTTTATTTATTTAACAAGGGCTAAGGAGTCTTCCCAGCAGCACAGGGGAGACCAGCAAGGATCAGGCATACATATGGGGCAGCACACCTTGGGAAATGCATTTTTTGGAAACAAAGCTATATTCAAAGCTAAGTTCTTTTCATGGCAGGCATTTAATAAACAGCAGCTGAATGAGTGAAGGAATAATTGGACAAGTGAATGAATGAATGAATGAATGATGACTGGAGAGCTATGAAAGGTAGAAAAGTAAAAGGGAACCAAGACAAGTACCCTTCCCAGAAAGCCAAACCTTGTTAGCTGGGATTTCCATTGAATAACATGTTTAGTTTCATGACTTAATAGAATATTGGACATTTTCAAACTACATTTAAAGCACCCAGAATATAAAGCATGGCTTCAAAAGGCAAAGATTATCCTGCTTCTGTAATACTTTCTAGAAGAACTGTTTACCTCACGCTTCATATTGGCAATGCCACTGTTCTTGCAATGAATTGACAAAACAGTTCAATACACCTCATTTAGAGCCATTATGGGGCTTTTCATCAAAGATCTGGTTATGAATGTCTCCAAAGAAAGGATCAATGAGGTTTTTATTATGGTTGGGAGAGATTTCTTTAAAGGGAAAAAAAAAACCTATAAAATGGGGGGGAGGTGACTGAAATAAAGTGTGACCAGGGCAAAGGCCACGTTCCATTTTATTCCACTGAAAATAAGCATAATTTTTATTTTTACAATAGTCTATTCCTACATATATTACCCATGTAATTATTTAGGTTTCAAAACCCACTTGAAAGCAGTTTTACAAGAGGCAGAGATAGACTGTTCTCAGGAGCTTATGCCCAGGAACCACTTTAAAGAGAAAACAGCGCTATAATTAGCACATTTGGTACATTAGCAATAAAGCACCCCTTGGTGGGACAGGTCTATAGCCCACTGAACTTGTCTCTCCTGGGAGAGTGTTAGAGGAGGTTCTGGTGGCTCACATGTTGCTACAGTGGGGTCAAGGTTGCCCTGCATTGTGGTCTTCATTAAAACTCCCGTAAAATATGGAACATCTAATCATTTATTTGTATATTTTCTTTACACAAAATGCATTAATTTAGCCTTAATGTGGTTCTCTTTAGTCTCAGATAGTTTTATAGTTTGTTGAGAAAGACCTTTCTAGTTGACTTTCATATTTTCTCTTAGTTTGTACCTGCCAAGTCAAGAATTTAAAGAAAGCTGAAAAAAATTTCAAAAGTGTTCTGTCTTATGTTGTCTCTCAGTTTTGTTCAGTCTTATCAATTAACTCTTATACTTTTTGTCCTTTGTACAAATCTCAGAAGCATATAAGATTATCACCCGAGAAAAGCAAACACCATTTTCTTATAGGTATCAGTCAAGGTTCCTGGGTACAGGCCAGAGAAACAGACTCTGGCTAATGTAAGAAGTGGGTTATGAGAAGGATTCTGGGGTAGCTTATGAACAGAGAGGAAGAGAAGAGCAGGCACCTGACACTACCAGTGGCCTTCCTACCAGAGCCCCAGACTCAGCTCCACTAACCTCTGAAGACAGGGAATCTGATTGGCCCAGCTTGAGTCTGGAATCTCTATCCTTGAACCAATCAGAATCTGGGGAGAAAAGCACAGACAGGGTCACTGAGGGACCATGAGCTGCACAGCCACCTTCTCTTATGTCTACTACATTCTAGCCTTGTATGTGATGAATCAGTGGTCCCCAACCCCCGATCCATGGACTGGTTAGGAACCCAGTGGCACAGCTGGAGGTGAGCAGTAGGTGAGCCAGCAAAGCTTCATCTGTATTTGTTGCTGCTCCCCGTCACTCATATTACTGCCTAAGCTCAGCCTCCTGTCAGAACAGGCAGCATTAGATTCTCACAGGAGAGAAAGCCCTGCACATGCAAGGGATCTAAGTTGTGCTTTTTATGAGAGTCTTATGCCTGATGATCTGAGGTGGAGTTGAGACGGTGATGCCAGCACTGGGGAGTGGCTGCAAATACAAATTGGCATTAGCAGTGAGGTTTGACTGCCATTTCTTCTCCCTTTGCCTCCCAACCCCCATCCGTGGGAAAATTGTCTTCCACAAACCGATCTCTGATGCTAAAAAGGCTGGAGACTACTGTTGTAAATATTTCCTCAGTGACTTTGGTTGTATCATATTTGCCAATGGTAAAAGAGGGAGCAATAGCAACAACAGCAACAATAATACCACCAAGTTTTGTGCAGAGTTTTACAGTTTTAAAACACTTGGTATACATTATAACTATTATTAATAGCACATTATTATAAATAGTGAGAGCTATCATTTATTGAACATTTACTAACCTTCTGATAGTAAATTACCACTTATATGCTTACAATGTGCAGGGCTGGTGCTAAACACTAAATAGACTATCTTTAATTTTCACAGCAAACTAGCAGGTTTGTGTTATTATTGAATTTGCCAGAACAGTTCAAGAATAAATAAAGTAAAATAATATATGCAAGACTTAAGTTATCTCTCATATATGGACTCATTTGACCTTCCCAGGACCCTGTGAAAAATCCTCATTATTCACAGTACACAGTCAAGGATACCAAGACCCAGAGAAACAGAGCACCTTCCCAGTGCCTAGAAATGCTAGAATCTTCATTGTGTCGCTGCTCAACCACTATTCTGTACAATATAAGGAAAAAAGAGCTTCAGTGGATATTTCTAGAGCATTGCCTTTCTTAGGCAAACTCAGTTATAGTTAACAGGATCAGGAGTAATTATGGAGATAAACTCTTTCTGTGTTTGGTTTTTATTTTGCTGATTTTCTTTGATGGGGGGGATGAACTAATTAGGGTACAGTCTAAACTACCATGACTAAGAGACTCAAAAGTTAAGTGGCTTAATTTCTCTCATACCTAAGAGTCTGGAGTGAGCAGGCCGGGACAAGTAAGGCAGTCCTACTATCCTACACCTGTGATTACAAATGATCGCAATTTCCCAGCAAGTGGGAAGAAGGAAGAGGGAAGTTTAGGACAAGCAGCTTAGGCATTAAGGTACAGGATTTGTACATTCTCACTTTAGCTTACATCCTATTGGCTCAAATTCAGTCACATGGCCACCCCTAACTGCAAGGGAAGCCAGAAAATATACTCTCCAGCTGAGCAGATATGTGCCCACTTGAAACTTAGGGGGGCTATTTCTAAAAGGGAGGAAGGAAACATGGAAATCAGAGGAAAATTAACTAATTCTGATATAAGGAATATTTTTACATGGTCTTTCTTAAAGCAATTAGAATTTTAAAAGATAATTACCCATAATCCAGGCAGATCTAGGTTTTTCTGGGGCCTGAAGCAAAAACATATGATCTTAGGAAAACACACTGCGAAACCCTTGCCAAGGCCTTGCGGGGTGGGGTCTGTATAAGTGAGAAGCCCAGAAGCTTAATTTAAGCCTCATTAGCTTCAGGGTAAATCTGTTTATGTCTACAACAGTTGCATTTTTCTAACTTTTTGTTCCTGTGGACTTTTGATCACATAAAAGTTATTATTCTGTATCTGAAATAAATGAATAACTGGGTCAATAACAGAAACAGCCTAATTTTTAGGGTGACCAGTTCAGTCAGTCTCTCTGCCTTGAAGCCCAGCTGGTGGTTGAGAGGCCTTTAGTGAGCGACACTGACCAGTTGGTCTCTGCCCCGCCATAGACAAACATGGCCAGAATAATGACTCATGGAAAGCAAATGGTAATGTTTGCTTGATTGCTTGTTTTATTTTGTTTAAGCTGTATTGGAAGAGCTGGTTCCTATTCATCACTATTCTGACCAGCATTACAGCCTAGGCAAGATAGAACCAGTATTCTCTGTAGGTCTCAGGTCCGGAATCAGTAAAACGACAGGCAGAGCTGGGTCCTGCTCAGGCCTCCTACACTGGAGGGAAGATTTTGGTGAAATCTTAGTGAAATGTGCTCTGACCTGCTCCACCTCATGGGCCTGAGTCCAAAGAAAAACAATCCATCATTGCAATGGCCACTTAACCATTTGCCCAGAGCAAATAACAAAGTATGGCAGGCACAATTTTACTAAAAATACACCTTACACAGGGGAGAGAAAACAGTTTGCAGGTGTTCACTCTTCATGGAATGCACTTCTTCTTTAGCTTTTTACAAATGTGACAGTTCTCAGTGCAGCTTGCTCACTTCATTCATTCATTCCATTACCACTTATTTTTACCTGCTCTATGCAGGTAGGCCTGGGGATAGAGGAATGTACTGGGGAAGAACATTGATATCAAGGGTACACACACACACACACACACACGCACGCACGCATACACGTGAAGTCACACTGCAGGGCCAGAAGGACTTTTCCAGAGTTATACAGAGCCACAGAGATGAGGGATGGAGTGCAGGTGCCCTATCAAGGAAGTACATTTGAAATTAGTCACCATGAGGTTTATTTATCTTCCTAGGTCACCAGGTTAGAGTACCTACTCCTTTTTGAGAAGACTGGGTCTCTGTCTCATATGATACCAATCATATGCCCCTGCAAGGTACTTTCCAATGTCCTTTTCTCTCCCATTGTACTATAAAGAAGTGGAGGATGATGGGAGGAATATGAGCAGGTATTCATGTGGAAAGAACGTGACTATTTAGTAAGCATCCACTTTAAGTCAGGCAATTTACATATTATTTCATTTAAATCATTTTAAATTTAGTGAGTAAGATAAATAATATCACCATTTCATGGATAAGAAAACTGAGGCTAGAGAAAAGCTCCAGAAATTTGTCCAGACTCAAGTAACTAAAAAGAGTAGAGGGAGGATTTGAGATCAGTCATCCTAAACTGCAAAGTTAATTTACTTTCTAGATACCAGACTTAGTCATTTTTCTTTTATCTCATAGTACATGGGACAGTTGATTACTATTTGTTAATAAGGAAATCCTTCTGCTGCAACATGAGTCTCACTATGCTTTTCTTCTTGGGCCTTGTTTAGATCAGTAACAAGAAAACCTATCACAGCTGGTTTCTCTTGATAGAGACATCCGTCAGTTCAGGACGAGGATGTAGACTACTTTGACAGAAGTTATTAAATAATGATCACTTGGCAAGCAACTTTGACCTTAGCCACATTGAAAAAAGAATTTTGGCAATTAAACCTCCAGAATATTATGTCACAAAGGCTGCTGGTAAACCTGTGTTCTGTACCTTCAGTTCTCAAGAAAAAAACAGTATATCCCTCCCCAAAAAAAGACAAAAATACAAACAAGAATGATTATTGGAAGTGGGATTTTTTCCCCACATAAACTGGTTTCTGTGTTGATTGGCAGATATGTGATTTTGTTTGGCTAGTTGCAGTAAAACCAAAAGCAAATATTCTTTTTACCAAATCCTATTACATTTCTTATTACTGGGGCCTGAGAAAATATTACCTAGTATTTCCCATTTAGTCTTCTTAGAAGAGAATCATCTATCTTCCATTCTAAGCAAAAGTAACTAGATATGTTCTTTAGTTAGCATTAACATTCTAGCTACCACGCTCCAGTGGCTATTATAGAAATTATATAAAATAGATTGGGATTTAAAAAAATACTTGGCAATAACCCACATGATGTATCCTGCACTTACCACTGATGTTAGGAAAGCACAGCGACTCTAAGCTGACTTAGGATTTTGTGTCCATGCACAGTTCTCCCTTCTGTGCACAATTCTCTCTTCAGATACTTTTTCTAAACTCTTATCTCAGCCCCAGAAATATACAACTTTGCATCAAATATTTGAAATAAATTGTTTTAATAGTCACACTCATTGGAATTCAACTCATTTTAAAAATTAAAAATCTTTAGCACACTCTAAGATTCAGGACTCCTAAAATGGTACAACAGAAAGCTCACATAGAATAATAAATGAGAATTGTTCTCAGAAAAATTATATATATATATAGAGAGAGAGAGAGACAGAGAGAGAGAGAGAGAGAGAGGTAACAGCTGGGCAGATGAATTGAAGCAGCCAGCTGGGAAGAGAGAACAGTTACCTCAGTAATAACTTGGGCAAAAAAGAGGCAGTTATTTCCTATTTTAGAATCTTTTAACCTCAACTCTAACATACTTTAATACTTGCCCAGATTTGATGAAGAGCAGGATCACCCCATTTTTGTCCTTTTTCAGGCATGGACATTTTGGGTTACCTTCCTAACTTCCTTTATAGTTGAAGACACTGAGGTAGAAAAAAACAAGATGACACACTCAAGTCCATAACCCACTGGAAAAACCAAGATGAGAAGCCAAGGTATGCCATCTTCGGCACTATTAACATTTTAGTCTAGATAATTATTTGTTCTGGGGAGCTGTGTTGTATCTTATTGTGTATTGGACAATATCCATCTCATCCTGTTACTTATGAATGAACTGATCCACACTCTGCACTATCTCTGTCCTGTGTCTCTTTACAGTAGCCATGTGTGCATTGTAACATCTTTATCTGCATCACTGACCTCTAGCCACTTGGTACCAGTAGTACTCATCATCTCCCAGTTGTGACAACCAAATATGTCTCCCGATTTTGCCAAATGTCCTCTGGGGGTCAAAATTCACCCAGTTGAGGTCTACTGCTCTAGACCTACCTTGATTTGCCCATCACTCCTTATCCCAAAACTAGTCTTAGAAATGCTCAAGCTTGCTTTAGGAGGGTCCATTTCAGAGAAGTCCACCCTTTTTTGTAGGAGAGATTGTGGTGCACTAGCAAGAGCCCAAAGGACTGAGCATCTGGCAGATTTAGTTTTGAATTCTGGGTTTGCTACTTACTCATTGAAGGCCCTTGGGCAATATCTTTAATTTCGCTGACCCTCATTTCTCAATTCTAAGTGGGAATTACAATGCCTGCTTCCAAAGTAAAGTGTTAAATAGGCAGTATGTGAAAACCATGGCATAATGCCTGGCACACAGGAAAAGCACAATAATGTTCACTCCTTCTCACTAATCATGGTACCAAAACTACTAGAAAAGAGGAAGAGTTTACCAATGGGAATATGTAGTGTAGCTCTTGAAGATTCTGAGCTCGAAAAACTGGCCTGTATTGGAGAACTTTATAACCAAACTTTTCCAGGAAATCATAGGTCTCCCAGAGTCTACCTGAATTCTAGCTATTCATGAAGCTAAACCCGATGACTGGGATCCCATCAGAAGCCTCAGGGCAGAAACACATATACATAAGATTCAGGCCTCCAGTCAGAGGCCTAAGTAAGTAAGATCTGGATGAGTTTTTTAGGGATGGGGGGTTTGGGATGGAGAAAACCCTCTGCCCCAGTGTAAAGATCTTATTTCTCCAGGAAATCTTTCCAAAACAGAAGTTTCTTCCTTCTGGAAGCCTTTGGCAATGTTAGAACTCCAAAATAAGTTGAAAACATGACTACTAATTATCTTCCATGGAAAGGATCTGGAAAATCTTTACCACACATGGCAAGGCATTCTCAACACAACTCTTTGGAAATAGAATTAGCCTTTAATCAAAACCTTTTAGTTCTTAAAATTTTATTTCACCTACATTGACTTATTATCTACTAGACAATGTCTATCTCACTTGGAGCCTATTATTTATGAGTGGCTTGATTCTAAGCTCTGAACCATCTCTATTCCATGTTTTTTACAGTATCGATAGAAAATGTGTGAATAATTAAAAATAGAAATCAATCATTAAAACATTATTTCCAATCTCCTTTGATTGTTTTTAAATTTTAACATTCTTTTTAAGTATAAGTAAAATGCTATATACTTGAAGATATCTGTAGCAGCTTTGTCTATAATAATACTACCACCATCACCACCAACAACAACAAAATCCTGGAAACAACCTAAGTGTTATGGATTGAATCACTTCCCCCAAAAGAAATATGTTGAAGAACTTACCCTAAATACTTCAGGATGTGATCTTCTCTAGACATAGGGGCTTTGCAGATGTAGTCAAGATAAAAGGTCTTTATGGTGGGTCCTAATCTAATAGACTGCTTTCCTTATAAAAAGGTAAACTTTAGGCATGACAGAAATATGTACAGTGGGAAAAGTCTGTGAAGAGACTTGGGAGAATGCCATGTGAACAGTGAAGGCTGGACTGATGTGTCTACAAGCCAAGTATGGCCAAAGGTTGTGAGGAAATCACCAGAAGCTAGGAAGAGGCAAGAAAGAATTTCCCTACAGATTTTAGAGGGACCCTGCTGATTTCTTGGTTTTGGACTTCCAGCCTCCAGAACTGCAAGACAATCATTTGTGTTTGTTTAAGCCACCCAGTTTCTGGCACCTTGTTAAGGTAGCCAGCAAACTAATATTGTGTTCAATAAGAAAGGAATGCTTAATTAAATTACGAAAGGGCAAACTCATGAAAGACTTTGTTGCTACAAAAATTCTAATTTTAAATTATTCTATGGAAACATGGATAAGTATCTATTATAGTGATTAAAGAACTTATTATAAAATCATATATACTCTGAATGTAATAATATTAAATATTTCTGTTACTGGGATGATACATTACAAATATTAAACCCATGTATCTATATTTCCCACTTTATTTTTTTCTTTTTTTTTTTTGAGTTGGAGTCTCACTGTGTTGCCCAGACTGGAGTGAAGTGGCACGCTCCTGGCCACTGCAGCCTCGACCTGCTGGGCTCTGGTGATCCTTCCGCCTCAGCCTTCCAAGTAGCTGGAACTACAGGCGCGCGCTACCACGTCCGGCTAATTTTTTTTATTTATTGTAGAGATGAGGTCTCGCCAAGTTGCCCAGGTGGGTCTCGAACCCGCAGGCTCAGGCAATTCACTCACCTCAGCCCCCCACAGTGCGGGATTACAGGCTGAGCCACTGAGCCTGGCCTGTATTTCCCACTTTAACTCATGTCTACCTGCAGCCGTTGGTTTCCAGGCTAATCCAATAGGGTTCTTGTCCCAGGGAAGATACACAGGTAAGTAGTGGGGTGGGAAGTATGGTCAGAACAATGAGATTAACCTCGAGTCTCAGAACTAATTTTCTTTTTTCTTTAGTCTCTTTAGTGAGGCATTGGCCTTGAAAACCAAACTTGACTGAGGGAGAGAAGAGTGTCTAAATAGCAGAGTGCCCTTGTTAAAATATCCAAAATTAGGCCTCATCAACTAGTTTATAGTTTTACTTGAGGAAAGTTCCTACTCAACAAAAAACCAGGGATGCTTGTCGACTGAGTGAGAAGACAGGCTAAAGGGAAGAGGGCTTTGGCCCACCTCATATCTGGAATCTGGAAGAAGGTTGTCTCACATTAAACTGGAGGCTGCTGCATCCCAGTAAATACTGTAGCACAGCACAGGTAGCAAATAAAGGGCTTTCCTAGGCCACTCTAGATTCTTCAGGGCTTGGACAGGACCCTGATGTTCTTACATGCCCATGAGGGCAGCCATAGATGGAGCTGAGCCAAAGGCTAGCCTGGGGCCCACCAGGGCAAAAAACCAAAATGGAAGGACACAGCACAGACTTAGAGGGCCTGTAGCACCAGTGGGAGTAAAGGTAAGGGAGGCCAGTTCTCCAGGGGAAACCTCCAGCCTTTTCCAAGATTACTACTGATGACATCAGTAGCAGGCCTCAGCCTCAGCAGCAGCCAACACCCACTGTGGGACTGGGGGATGGTCACCCTCTCCAGAACAGTTTTAAAACAGGTACTAATATGGACACCAAGGAAATCTCTAGAAGATTCAAAGACCCCCCCACATCCTTCTACCTCACTCCCATAGACCCACATCCGTCTAAGAGAGGAGCAGGGTAGAGGCAGGCATACATCACAGTCCCATTTTATCTAAAGCATCTGAATATCTATAAAAATTGTTTAAATGATCTCGTCAAACCACATTAACATTGTTTTCCCACTACTAAGATGCAGATGGGGATTCATGAGGAAGATCACATTAGTTTGCATAAACAAAAACCTATATTTTTTGCACATCTAAGTATATTATGAGAAAATGTGTGACTTTACAACGTGGATATGTAGAGAAAGATTAAAAGAAAATATCCAAAATGGAAATAATTTCTTTTTAATAATTTTTTACATTGCTTCAAAAAAAGAACATCATGTCTAGTCTCTGTCTCTAAAGAAGGTTCTATAGCTGCTGCATAATAGCTTGTTTACAATAAGACTGTCCAAATTATTGAAAAGTAAACATCTTTCTAGCCCAGTTCTGGTTCCCATATAAAAACGATCCAAAAAAATCTTTCCTTTTTTGGTCCTCAATGTACCCAGTTTTTTGGAATAACTAAGAATGAAAAAGTAATAGAGAAATATACATAGTTCCAAAGATCATCATCACATCATTCATTCCCATTCATCTGCTGGTCATTTGCAGATATCATTTGTGGGCATCAGTCTTCCTCAGCTAACCAGAGCTATACATGCTCCAAGGAGCCTGTGGAGCTGCCACCCATGTCCTGCCCCACATCTGTGACCACTTTATCCTCCACACTTTCCAGAGCTCACGCGGTGTCTCCCAGAACTCAAAACTTAATGTGAAAGAACTGTCTGCAGGGTATGATTTTTTTCACTTCTCTCTTATTTAAAAGGGAGACCAGCTTTCCTATCCAGGTTGCCTGAGAAGAGGGTCAGCTCACCATGGAGAGTGCCCAAGGCATATGGTTTGAAGGGTGTGATGACAGGGAGGCCTTCCTCCCTGGGAACATCTGCTCCCTCTGCAGGGCAGGTGCCAGGAGTCCCAGCATCAGGGATACATTCCGTTAGCCTTCGAAATGGCTCTGCTTTCAAGAATTGCCTCTGATTTGCATCCACTAGCTGGCAAGAATAACACTTTCCACTTTTGTCAGCTACCCCTCACCCAGGATTGATCAACTAGCTAAGCAAGGCCCACGAGGGCAAGAGCCCCTGTAACTGCCAGAAAGAAAGCAGAATCACCCAATAGGTATGGAGAGTAGGAAAAAGAAATCTGGGAGTCGTTACCTCTCAATGACAATAATTACCATTTTAAATGGTCATTCTGTGTTTGGCGCTTCAATACTGTACTTCACTTATTTCTTATAGCCACCCTTTGAGATAAGTATTATTATCTCCAGTTTACAGGTGATTAAAATGAGGTTCAGAGAGCTTAAGTAATTTTTCCAAGGCCATGCAAATTGTGGCACTTGAGTTGGAACTGAAGTCTGCTGATTCTAAAACCCAGGCTCTCTCCCGTATTTCATCTGTGTGTATGGGTGTGTGTGTGTGTGTGTGTGTGTGTGTGTGTGTGTGTGTGTGTGTGTGTGTAGGTACACAGTCACTATTACACACCACTGGTAGAGGATAATTTGAGAGTATTTGTTAAAAGCACTAAAAATTACTCCAGCACTTTCACTTTGTGAATTGTAGAAATTTATCTTATAAAATAAATCATCAGTATACACAAAGATTTCACTATAAGGTTATTTCATTGAAAGATTTAACTATAAGGTAAAGTAATATTCAGAACTGGGGGATTTGTTTAAAAATAGTATGCTATTTCCATATAGTAAACTACTCTGCAAACATTAAAATGATTTAGAAGGAATTGCAATGACATGAAAGAAGCATGTATAACATGCTACTAGGTTGTTTGGTTGGTTGGTTGGTTTAAGCACATGTGCTGGTTACTATTACTATATAACAAATTATCCCAATTACTCCATTTTGGTTTTCTCAAAAATGTATAAGCCAGAAATCATAAAAGGACTCAGCTGAGCAATTCTTGCATGGCATCACTCAAGTGATTGCAGTAAGATGAAAGCAGGGGTTGTGGTCATCTGAAGGCTCTCCTGGGCTGAATACCCCAGATGGCTGTCAGCTGGGAGTTGAGCCTGGACTGTTGACTTCAGTGTCTATACATGCCTCCTCACATGGCTTGGACTTCCTGTGGGCATAGGGCTTCAGGCAGTCAAACTTGAATAGTGGCTCAGGACTCCAGTGCGAGTGTTAGGGAAAACAAGGGAGAAACTGAAGCACATTTTCTGACCTAGCCTTGAAAGCCGCATAGAATCACTTTGGTCACATTTTGTTGGTTATAAGCGAGTCACAAACCTGCTGATACAAGGCAAGAGAACAACAAAAGGAACGTCCAAAAATTTACAAGCATTTATTTTAAGCTGCCACATCATGTTACTAAAAGCATTTTCTAATATAGCTGCATTTTTGTTAAGAAGACACGTGGCCATGAATAAAAATGATTATAAGGACATAAACAAAATATTGAATAATTTTCTCTGGAATTTGAATGAGTTTTATTTTAATCATTTTTACCTGAAATTTTTACACTGAATCTCTATTAATTTTGTGATCTCAAACAAATCAAATAAAAATATTTAATTTTTAAAGTTGAAAAGAATATGTAAATAATATCTTATCTCCATATTCTATACTAGCTAGGCACTTTTCCCCACATATCCATTTTTCAAAATCACCACAGAGCAATCTGTCACACATTCAGGTACAAATTGCACATAAATTCATATGTTTTATATCATATTTATATCAACAAACCTTCACAATGTCTTAGACCATTAGTTACCTGCCATGCCCAGCAACTCACAGTGAGCCTGGAAGCCAGTCAGTGTGGGAAATGACCATCGAGAAGACACCATGGCCATGGCCTTCTAATGCAACATGCCAGGAGGTGTCAGTCACACTAACTTGAGTATGGCAATTTGGGGGATCTGGTGGTATGTTTTTCTCAAAAAAAGTAAAAAGAGATCTCAGGACAATCAGTAATATTTTTTAAGGTCATTACTCTGGGAAGAAAAAAAATCAGCTCAGTTGACTAAGTCCACCAAAAGTGATAAATACTGCTTCTCAGTCAAATGGGTAGACATGACTGGGATGATCCACCCTTTTAGGCTACCTTCAATGCCAAAACTAACTGCTGCAAACAGAATGAACAGATATCTTTCACTTTGTGGGTGGGAGTATATACTAGACCAAAATATTCATGAAGGTCTTAGAGGCTAGACCATATTAATGACCCTCTCTTTTTCTTTCCTCCTTCCCTGAAAACACTATTAAAAACTAAGGTCACCAGCTGTTGCATGCCATCAAGAACTAAAGAATTTATGACAAGAGTCCTGTTTAATTACAGCTCATGAAACTGATCCTATGGTATTGCAGACCTTATATATAAATATTATTTATATCTCCAACTTTCAGGAAAGCAAGGACTATTTCACAGCCTTGCCAGAGGTCAGGGATCTGCCCCGATGTTAAACATAAAAGGTGTTGTATAACACAGCTAAACAGATTACGGGCTGGTTTGCAGACATGGTTTTCTTCTCCACACAACTCTAATTCTCCTTCTCTGACAATGGAGAAAGAACTCCATTCAGTACACAACTCCTCAAGCCAGAGTACCTGTCAGAAGAGTGTGTGCTTAATTCAGAGGACCATGGGGAACCACTGAGGGCTTACCAAGAAAGGAATGATGTGATCTAAACTACACCTTAGGGGAATTAAAGCTGACATTAGTAAAACAGAAAACAAAACTGCATAAATTTAGAATTGAGTCTCTTGAAAAGACTAATAGAATGAATAACCCTCTCCCAAACTTGATTAAGGGGAAAAGGAGCAAAACAGTAAAATTAGGAATGTAAAAATAGCATAACTACAAGTTCTAGAGAAACCTAAAGGACTATAAAAGAATATTATATACAGCTTATAATGATACATTTGAAAACTAAAAGAAATACATGATTTCCTTAAAAAAAAAAAAAAAAGTTGTTCTTGGCTGATCCAAGAAGATGTAGTAAATATGAATAAACATTGAACACAAAGAGGTAATGATGAACTACCTGTTAGATGCATCCAAGAGACATTTTTGAATTGGAGATTGATTGTAAGGGGTAAAAAAGAGATGGGAAGGTTAGTAATCTTGTCTAATTAGGTAAAAAGACTGATTTCAAGTCGGGCTCGGTGGCTCAGCCTGTAATCCCGCGCTTTGGGAGGCTGAGGTCTGTGGATTGCCTGAGCCCGCGGGTTTGAGACCCGCCTGGGTAACTTGGCGAGACCTCATCTCTACAATAAATCAAAAAAATTAGTCGGGTGTGGTAGCATGCACCTGTAGTTCCAGCTATTTGGAAGTCTGAGGTGCTAGGATCACCAGAGCCCAGCAGGTCGAGGCTGCAGTGACCGGGAGCAGCCACTGCACTCCAGTCTGGATGACAGAGTGAGACTCCAACTCAAAAAAAAAACCCAAAAAATAAAAGACTGATTTCATGTACAAGGACATTAGGAGAAAGAATTGAATTTGGGGGAAAGATAATACATCATAAGTTATATTCAAGTGAAGACGTACCTCTAAGGGAATAGTGTGGTGGCCACCAAGTGTGTACATCCAGGGACTAATCTGGATGAGGCACTAGAATGCAAAAAGAAAATAAATTATATGTATTTTTTTCTTTTTGTAAGATGTTTGTGTCATTTTATAATGCATACAATATATTAGCACCCTAGTACTAATACACTAAACATATGTATAGAGAGGTGAATGTTCGAAAAAATTTTAGTAACATGGATGAGCAATCAAAAATATTTTGAGGTATAGCCATGCAGTAGACTAGTACTTAGCAGTAGAAAGTCAAGAATTACTAATACCCACAACAACATAGATGAATCTCAGAATCATTGTGCTGAATAAAAGAAGTACGACACCAGAGAGTACATATTTTATGATTCCATTTATATAAAAAAAAATAGAAAATACAAACTAACATATAGTGATGAAAAGCAGATCAGTAGTGGCCTAAGGCCAAGGACAGAGGGGAAAATGGGTTGCAAAAAGACATGAGGAATATTTTGGGGTGGTGGAAATGTTCTGTATTTTGATTGTGAAAGTGGTTTCACTGGTGTACATATTCATTAAACTCATTGAGTAGTACACTTTAAGTGGATGCAACTTGTTATATAGCAATTATACCTCTATAATTATATATAAATATATAACGCATATATACGTAAAGTAGATTTTTAAAAAAATTTGGAGGCCACTATTGTAGCAGAAAATGCTCTTGAGCCCCTGCATTACTCAGTTATGTTATGTTGTAGTTACAAAGAATACCTGATCTCAGAGACTGACAACAGTAAAGGTTTATTTCTCCTCAGTGTTGCATGTTGGAAATGTGTCAGCTACAACTCTGCTCCATATAACTCATTAGTTTCATATAAGTCCATAAGCCCTGAACACAAGCACAGAGGATTTTACTGGCTCTAATCTTAAAATTAAAAGATAGCCAGGAACCAAAAGACATGTGATGACAGCCTACAAAATGGAAAAAGAGGCCAAAACAAGCAAGCATTTTTTTAAAATTGGAGAAAACGGAAATCTTGCAAGGAGAAAAAAAAACTTCTTAAAAAATATGTTTTGCTTTAGTAAACATTTTTAAATAAATGTTTCATTTCTAGGTTAATGTAAAATGAGATAGCAGCAATGGGAAAAAGCAATAAAACAGTTGAAAATGATAAATTAGAGCAGAAAAAAAAGTGAAGTAAAATAAGAGAGAAAGGGTAAGAAAATTAGAGGGCTAGGCTAAGAAGTCCAAAATCCAAATAATAGGAATTACAGAAAGAAAAAGAGAGGAAACTGAGAAGACACAAAAATAATAATTCAAGAACAATTTTAATAAGTGAAGGGTATGAACTTCCAGAATGAAAAGTTCTTTCAGGTAACAAGAACAGATTCATATCAAGGTATATTATCATTAAATTTCAGAACACTGAGGACAAAGAAAATATCCAGGACTATTCCAGAGAGATAAAGTAATACACATATTAAGGATCAAGAAACAGAACAGCATCTGAATTCTTGAAAGCAACGCCAAAATCTAGAAGATGATAAAGTAACGCCTTCAAAACTTGGAAGGAAAAGTGTTTCCATCTTAGAATTCTGCACCTAAACAAACTCTCATTTAAGTATGAGATGTACAAGAGAGTAAAATGAAGACATTCTTTTCAGACCAGCAAGGTCTCAAATGTTACTTCTTATGAACCCTTTCTCAAGAAACTTCTAAAACAAGGGAATAAACCAAGAAAAGGGGAGATATGAGACTCAAGAAACAAGGGAACCAATACAAACGAGAGTTATAGATAGTTAGGGAAGATTACAAGTGTCTGGCAGGCCTAGAAAACAGTCATGTTTAAGCGGCCAACAAACACATGAAAAAACGCTCAGCCTCACTAATCTTCAGAGAAGTGTAAACCAAAACCTCAATGAGACACCACCAAGTACCAGTAAGGTTGGCTATCATTAATAAGTCAAAAACAACAGATGCCGGCACGGTTGTGGAGAAAAGGGGACAATTCTACCCTATTGGTGGGAATGTAAGCTAGTTCAACCTTTGTGGAAAGCAGCATGGTGATTTCTCAAAGAACTAAAAATGTATCTTCCATAATGATCCAGCAATACCTCTTCTGGGAATATACCCAGAGGAACATAAATCATCCTACAAAAAAGACACCAGCACATGTATGCTTATTGTAGTGCTTTTCACAACAGCAAAAATATGGAGCCAACCTAGATGCCCATCAAAAGTAGACTAGCTAAAGAAAATAGGGTACATACACGCAATGGAATAATACATAGTCATAAAGAACAAAATCACGGCCCTCACAGCAACATAGATGCAACTGGAGACCATCATACTAAGTGAACTGTCACAGAAACAAAGAACTGAATACCACATGTTCTGTCTCATGAGTGGGCCCTGATCACTGGTCACATAAGTACAAGGGTGGAATCACCAGCTGCTGGACACTGCTAGGGGAGGGAGAGGGGCACGTGGCAGCACATTGGGTACCTGGCCTACTTTTGGGGCTAGAGGGCCAGCTAGGAGCACAAACTTCACTGGCATGCAACTTTTTAATGTAATAAATCCTTACTTATACCACACAACTTTAAAATAAATTTTTTAAAAGAAAGAATAGTCTTGATTAGAGCACATCAGAAGACTTGTTTTCTTCAAGAAGATATACTTAATATGTTTAAACATTTTGAAAAGAGATTTGTGCAGTCTGGGGAAAGTTTGGATTGAATTCAGTGATAAGTACGTAGATATTAAGTAACAATAATAATTTGTTAAACACAGCATAAGTATAAACTCCAAGGAAAACAAAATATTGAACAGAATGGGGAAATTTAATATATTACCCTACATGGATCAATACATGAATAAGCATTTACACAGTCATAATTATTTAAACACAACAGAGTGTTGACGTAAATAAAATTACTATAGAGCCATAGTGTATACAGTGGGTGAGGACATAGGAAGGGTGTGTGCATTATAGAAGAAGGCAAAAGAGAGTTAAAGCTTCATATTCTAAGAGAGACGTCCATGTAAAAGATCATGCCTGGCATTGAAAAATAAAAGTAGTATCCATATAAGTATCCACAGAAACACTATACTTGTCCTCAAGGAAAGCAGACTCGGGAGTGAAAGAGATGTACAAAAATTATGTACCGTAAATATGAGACACAAAGGTAGGGGAAAGTAATTCCAACTAAGAACCTCAGGAGAAAAAAACCTCCGCAGACACCAGCACATGTATGCTTACTGCAGAGCTTTTCACAATAGCAGAAATACGGAACCAACCCAGATGCCCATCAAAAGTAGACTGGCTAAAGAAAATAGGGTACATATACACAATGGAATAATACACAATCATAAAGAAGAACAAAATCACGACCTTCACAATAACATGGATGCAGCTGGAGACCATCATACTAGGTGAACTGTCAAAAAAAAGTGCAGCAGGTAAGGGGGAACACCCCATTCTCCTTTCTGTCCTTTTCTTTGTAGGAGAACACGCTGTACTTCATCTCCACATGAGTTAACTGAGCACACATTCACTGGAGAGTCTATTTACCAGTCCCTCTTCCTGCTGATGAGGGTCATGTTACTAAATTGCAAAAACAGCAATGGGATGCTAGCAACTTCTGGACTATGTTCTTAAAAAGACTTTTGTTCTCTAGTGTCTCTTTCAGTCCTTTTTCTAAACAAAGACTTTAAGAACACAAGAGCTCAATAATCATTCTATCTTACAACACACTAACTCACTTTGAGTAGTGTATGCCCAGGAAACTAAAGGAAAAAAGGTTACTTGTGAGAAGATGTTTCTAGCAATTCCATGTATATAAGTTTAAAAAAAGTCCAATGATTAGGAAATTGGCAAGTTGTACCACTATTACTATCATAGACTGCTATGTAGCCATTAAATAACATTGATATATATAAAACTTTATGCAAAAATGCTTAAATGAGACTCAAAAATGTTAACAAGAGCATAAATTATTGTGTTTACTAATTATATTTATGTAAAAATGTGGGCCTCTACATTGAAAAGAATCAGAAGACATGTATGTAATTAGCTGGGGTTTAACAATAAGAGGTTTTTTATCTTTTTTGCCGCAAAATGTTGAAGTGTGCAATTAAAAATAAAAGATGAGCCTGAATGCAGTGGTTCAAGCCTGTAATCCCAGCACTTCAGGAGGTCAAGGTGAGGGGATTGCCTGAGCCCGTGGGTTCGAGACCCACCTGGGCAACTTGGCGAGACCTCATCTCTACAATAAATCAAAAAATTAGCCGGGCATGGTAGCACACACCTGTAGTTCTGGCTACTTGGAAAGCTGAGGTGGAAGGATTGCCTGAACACAGGAGGTCGATGCTGGGGTGGCTGTGAGCATGCCACTGCAGTCCAGCGTGGACGACAGAGTAAGACTCCAACTCAAAAATAAATAAACAAATAAATAAATAAATAAAAGAATAATTAGTAAAATAAAAGATCATTCTCCTACCAGCTTGTAATTCCCTCCTACCCCAGAGTAATAATTATAACAAGTACTATTTATTGGATGTCTAATGCAGACCAGAAATTCTGCTAGGCTCCTTAAATACAGTGTCTTATTTAATCATCACAGCTATCCTGCAAATTGTGATGTCCCCATTTCACAGAGATAAACTGAGGCTCAGCGAGATTAAATAATTTATCAAATATTACAAAATTAGCATATGATAGAGCCTAAATTAGAATCTAGCTCTTCTTCCAAGTGTCTTATAAAAATTTTTTTCCCATAAGGATCAAAATATCACCTGCTCATTAAGGAAGATATGAAAAGATACAAATATTATTCAGGGAATAAAACCTGAAATTCCACCATTCAACATCAACAACAAACAAACAGAGAACCAAATAAAAAGCACAATTCTGGCCAGGCTTGGTGGCTTCGTCTGTAATCCCAGCACTTTGGAAGGCCGAGGTGAGTGGATTGCCTGAGCCCGCGGGTTGGAGACCAACCCGGGCAACGTGGCGAGATCTCATCTCTTCAACAACAACATCAAAAATTTGTCAGGCTTGGTAGCACGTGACTGTAGTTCCAGCTACTTGGAAGGCTGAGACAGAAGGATCGCCAGAACCCAGCAGGTTGACACTGGAGTGGCTGAGTGTGCCACCACACTACAGCCTGGGCAACAGAGTGAGACTCCAACTCAAAAACAAAACAAAACAAAACAAAACACAATCCCATCCACAATAGCCACACAAAAAAAGAAATGCCTCCACATCTTTCTAACCAGAGAAATGAAAGGCGTTTACAATGAAAACTACAAAACGCTGCTCAAAGAAATCCAAGAAGACACAAACAAATAGGAAAACATTCCATATTTAAAAGGAAAGCTTCTACATTGCTGATAGGAATGCAAACTAGTGCAAACTCTTTAGAAAACAGTGTGGTGATTTCTAAAAGAACTAGATATTGATCTACAATATGACCCAGCAATCCTCCTACTGGAAATACACCTAGAGGAACTCAAATCATTCTACAAAAAAGATACCTGCACACACATGCTTACTGCAGCACTATTCACAGTAGCAAAACATGGAACCAACTGTGCTGCCCATCGAAACTGGACTGGATAAAAAAATGTGGTACATTTACCAATGGAATATTACACAGCCATAAAGAAGGACAAACATATGGACTTCGCAGCAACTTGGATGGATTTAGAGTCTATCATACTCAGTGCTCTATCACAGCAACAAAGAACAGAGTACCACACATTCTCACTCATAAGCAGACCCTGAACATTTACCATAATACTATAAGAAAGGGATTGGCAGTAGCGGGATACTGCCAGGGTGGGGGTAGGGAGGGGACACAATATCAATTAGGGTACTTGATCCCAAACCAGGCAAAGTGGAGACTAAAGAGAGGTCCAAATACTACCTGTACGATGACCACTTGTACACCTAATCCTGAATTGTACCTCACATCTTTAAAATAAAATTTAAAAATTAAAAAAAGAAAGTAAAAACAAACAGCCCTATTAAAAAGTGAACAAAATATATGAATAGATACTACTCAAAAAAAGACACACAAGCGCCAACGGATACATGAAAAAATGCTCAGTCTCACTAATTATCACAGAAATGCAAATTAAAACCACACTGAGATACCATCTAACTCCAGTAAAAATGACCATCATCAATAACTCAGAAAACAACAGATGCTGGAGAGGGTATGGGGAAATGGAAGACTTCTACACTATTGGTGAAAGTGTAAACTAGTACAACCTCTGTGGAAAACAATGCGGCAATTCCTAAAAATTCTAAAAATCCACCTTCCACATAACCCAGCAATCACCCTTCTGGGAATATACCTGGAGGAATGCAAATCATTCTTTAAAAAAGATACCTTCACATGCATGTTTATTGCAACATTATTCACAATAGCAAAAACATGGAACCAACCATGCTGTCCATCAAAAGTGAACTCGATAAAAAAAGTGGTACATATACATGATAAACTATTACACAGCCATAAAGAAGAGAAATTATGGACTTTGCAGCAACTTGAATAGACTTAGAGTCTATCATACTCAGTGATCTATCATAGAAACAAAGATCTGAGTACCATACATTCTCAATCATAAGTGGACCCTGAACATTTATCATAATACTATAAGAAAGGGATTGGCAGTAGTGGGAAACTGTCAGGGGTGGGGCATATAACATCAGTGAGGGTACCTGATCTCAAACCAAGCGAAGTGAAGGCCAAACTTTACCTGTATGATGACCACTTGTATGCCTAATTCTGAATTGTACCCCACATCTTTAAAATAAAAATAAATTTTTAAAAATTCCACCATCCAGAGGCAATCACTCACTAATCTCCCAAATTTCTTCCAATATTTTTTTCAGTATATTTTCTTTCACATAGTTGAATTCATAGTCTATATACCAGGGGTGTCCAAAAAATGTGTACACATTTTAAGAGATGTTATCTATGTATTACTTTTAGTTCTCTGTAATCAGAAGTGTCTGGATGCTGATGAGCACCTCTTGCAATTGCAGACGTCAAACATGACTTGTGTTCATCTTTTGTTATCAGGATATATTGAGTACTACGATTTTAATAGTTTTTTTCCTTTCTTAAAATGAGTTTACATTTTTTGACAACCTCTATATAATTGTACATCCTGCTTTTTTATTTAACATTACATCATACTTATACATTTTAATGGTAGCTTAATATATTATTGTATGGATATTCCATCATTTACTTAATCATTCTACTAATGTACATTCGGGTGCTGCCAGTTTTCACTATTACAAAAAGCACTGCAATAAACCTCTTTATATACAAATCATGCTTGGCAAGAAAATAAATTAAAAGATGAATAATTGGAATAAAGGGTATGGGAATTTTTAAGGCTCTTGTTACATTTTTCCAAGTTTCTTTCCAGAAAGGTTGTATCAATTCACACCAGCAGTGATTGAGGGTAGTTGTCTTACAACACCCTTACCATGACGATTACTGTATTACTTTTTAATCTTTGCTAATGGATAGATGAAAAATAGGCATACCATTCTTGTTTGAACTTACAGATGAAAGTCTCTTTTCACATGTTTTTAAAAATGAAATATTTTTCTTCAGAGGTTATGCTAATTCCCCTGAATTATTCTAGTTTTAGACATATCATAAAGCAATCACAAGCCCTTGAACTTTCTAGTACAACATGCTGTCTCCCAAATACACTGAATCTGCCATCTTTATTTCATTTATTCACCCACCCATCCGTGCAATCCTTAAACAACCTTTATGGAAAGCGTTTGACAAAAAAGTATTGAGTCTTTAAAACATTAATATCCTTTAACCCCTTAGACTCTCTCCTAGTGGCAGGTGTTCTACTAGGACACCAGTTACATTTGATTTAGTTTCAAAAGAGGCTCAAGAAAGTTGAATTCAAGAAAACAACCCCATCTTTTCTTTTCTTTTTTTTTTTCTGTTTGTCTCACCTCGTTTCAGAAGAGTAAAACATATTACTAAGAACAGGTGTTTTGAAAACAATAGAAACTAAGCAGGTGGTACCGCCTGTAGCTATGTAATTACAAGCTCTGTAAGTGGCTACTTGGTTGTACTGATATTCAGTTATTCTAGATTTTGTTGGGGAAAGCACCAAGCCTTGGCAAAATTCTAGTTCAGAATTTTTCAGATAGATGAGATAAATGATTGATAGATAGTCTGTGATACAGCACTGAACAATTATTACTCTTTCTAATTAAACTTTCAGTGGCACGGATGCTCTGTTAGGCAGCTGTATATCAGTCATTTGCAGTATGTCCCAGGATCAGTCTACCTGTAAACCCACTATCTGCCTCAGGTTTGCCTATCAATGGGTCTCTTGATAGGAGAGAGCACATTGGTAAAAATTAATTCTCTAGTCATTTCCCCTGCAACCTCACAAAAGCTGTGTGTGTGTGTGTGTGTGTGTGTGTGTGTGTGGTGGTGGTGGTAGTGGTGGTGGTGGTGGTGGTGATGGTGGTATAGTGGGTAAGTTGGTGAGTAATCTGCAAACCTTAAGCTGCTACAAAATGACAAGTCTCCAAATGCTCATTGGTTCACTTAACAAATGTATTAGATGCTTACTGTGTGCTAAATTTTGGAGATAAAGTAAGGAAGAAGATTGATAAGGCCCTTTTCCATGTGTAAGGTTCTTTCACAACACTTACATTCTAAAAGAGGAAGGCAGACAGCATAAGGGAACAAGTATATAAACAAGAAAATGTCAGACTATAATAAAAAAGTCAAAGAAGAAAATCAATAGGGTAATATGGTAGAGTAACTGGTGACTCTCCAATTTTGACAGGGTACTCAAGAAGTCCTCTTTGAGGAAATGACATTTCCACTGACATCTGAAGAGTGAAAAGAAGCCAAGAATCTAGCCAGCATAAACCCTCAGGGAAGAGGACCCCAAGCAACAAAAAGTGGAGTCACTAAGGAAAAGAAAGAAGGTTGTCCAGGTGGCTGGAGTATGTAAGGGGTGGAGGAAGAGAGGAACAAGAAAAGGTTTGGGAGGAGGAAGATAATATCTTCTGTTAAAGAATTAGACTTCCCCATAGGAGCTATGAGAAGGCTTTGGGAAGCTTTAGGTGTGAGTGGGGGTGTCAGGAAGAGATACAGTATGATTTATGTTTATCCTGTCTGCATGGCTATTGCCCTCATCTCCAATTTTTTGTGTAAATACTACCAGTTCAGTGAGACCTACTCTGACCACCTTCTTTAAGATTGTAAAACACTAACCCTCCTCTTCTATCCCTCGCCTCACGCTTCCAATCCCCTTTAACCTACTTTACCTTTTCTTTTCCTATGACCTTGATCACCTTTTAACATACCACATAATTTACTGATTTGTTATATTTCCTGTTTCTTGTCCATCTCTTATGGACTATAAGTTCCATAAGGATGGGAATCTTTGTTTTGTTCACTGACCTATCCCAAGAGCCTGGAATGGTAGCCAACACATAGTAGGTGCTCAATAAACATTTACTGATTCAATTACTTTCCACAAAAATAATTTAGAATAATACATAAATAGCATATTTGTGTTTTAATTCAGTTTTTCTCATAAAATAATCTGAGAAAGTCATGCTTTTTCCACGACAAGGGAAGAACTAAAATGGGACACTTTATTACACAGTCACTACTCCATTCTAATCATCCCAATGGCCATTTTCTTATGGTGTTAACAGCTTACTTCCTCAAGGCAAAGAGCTACTCCGTGTTAGTTGGTCGGTACTTATCCATGCCTGGCATGTCATTTCACCTAAACTGTTGCAGGGACATAAGGCAATTTTTATTCCTTGCTACTTCTTGTGTTTAACATATACTCCTGCTGGGAGTAATAATAATAGGACCCTAAAACCCAGTTGCTTACTGGAATGTACTGCTTTGTATTATGCAGCTGTAGCTACCAATGTCATCACATGAGTTCACAAAGGTATATGAGATTATTAGCTACTACAGTTATGGAAGTTTCGAGCATGAATAATATAGAAAACTTGCAAGATTATTATAAAATCTAAAACTATACTGACAAGTTCTGCTTTTGTGCCTCAAAATTATACAAGCACTCATACTCTAAGCAAAGTCATAAAACAAGACTAAGATGTCAAAGAGGCCACAATAAGGCTCAGGTGCAAACAAAAGGTGGCTACTAGCAGGTATGGTCCAGACCCTTCTTCTGTGAATGCCATCTTGTTTCATAGTGTCTGCTTCTTTCATCTGTGAAATACTAAAAATATTTTTTCTGTACCTCAAGATTTCTGTCGCAATCACTCAAAACACAACTACATCCCACTCCATAATCCCAAAGAATTGCATGCAAAGAAATTAGAAAATATCAGAAGAGTGCCCTGAAGATTCAAAGTCCCTGGCTGGATTTGTTAATCACCAGCCTGCTCCCACCTTCCTGTGAATGCATCAGAAACTGCTGGCTGCCCAAGAGCTATTCGCCCTTCGCCCTTTCCTTAAGAAGACCTCATGTCACCCTAACTTCCATTCCCTCCTCAGCCACATGCTTCAGAGGGGTAATCATAGTGTGCCACAATCCTGACCAGCGAAACACAAGGATTTCCTTGTGGGGTTTTTGAAAAGATTTTCGTCATTGGTAAAGAGGTGCATGAGAAGAAACAGCCCTCTTCTCATCCCTTGGTTTCTTCACCTGGAGGTGGCTGTGTCTACACACAGTGCCTGAGGATGGGGCAGCCATCTGGCACCCAACCAAAAGAGAAGCTTGTGCTCTGAACACAGCTCAACAGAAAGACCTGAGGACTGGGGCCCATGATGATGTCATCAGCTGTGAACTCACCCTCCTGGAGTTGCCCTATCTCTGGACTTCTTGATATATATGATAACAAAGACTTTTATGAATTTAATGATGTGGTAGGCTGAATATCGGTCCCCCAAAGATGTCCTCAGCCTGACCCCTGGCTCCTGAGAATATATTTGGTTACAGTACACAGGGAAATTAAGGTTGCAGATGGAAGCAGGATTGCTACTCAACTGACAACTTTAAGAAAGGGGATCTAGGTGGGCCTGTTGTAATTACAAGGGCCCTTAAAGGTGGGAGAGGAAACCAGGAGGGAGGACAGAGCTCCCTCGTGGACACAGCCAGACATTGTTGGAGGAAGGAGCCATAAGCCAAGGAATACAGGTGGTCTCTAGAAACTGGGAAAAGCAAGGACAATAGGGGAGGCTATGCACATGGGGAGTAGGGTACACAGGAAGTCTCTGCACCTTTTGCTTAATTTTGCTGTGAACCTAAAAAATAAAATCTGTTCTAAAAAATAAAGCCTATAAAAAAAAAAGCAAGGAAGTGTATTCTCCTTTAGAGCATTCAGAAGGAATATAGCCCTGCTGCCATCTTGATTTTAGCCCAGTGAGACCAGTACTGAACTTCTAGCTTACTGAATTGTAAGAGAATAAATTTGTATTGTTTCAAGCCACTAAGTTTGTGGTCATTTGTTACTGCAGCTATTGAGCATTGAGCACTAATACAGATGACCATTTTCTTTATTATACAAATCTAGGCACTTTTTGGGGTGAAGGGGATGCTATTAATAATTTTGGCAGAGCAATAAGGGTAAATTGCAAAGGTATTGGAACTACTTCATTTATGATTTGCATCACTTTGAACTGGATTTTCTGACATCTGTGGCCAAAACAGTTTAAAAAATTATAGTGAACATACCAACATATTCCATACATTGGCATAAATTCATTCTTGAAATGCCTTAATTTTAAGACATTAATTTTAACAAACATAGAGCCAACATCAAAGGAATTAGTACCCTCCTCAACCTAGGCACCAGTCTCACAATTTGGAGACTCCAATTCTGAAGTTAGCTCAGAGTATGGAGAAAAAGAAAATGAAAGGAAGATTAGTTCCCACTTTCAGAAAGTTTACAATTAAGTTGAGAAGACAAATGTCACAGAAATTAAGGGCCTAATGAACTGATTTATAGAAGTAGCTGTTTCTTGGCAGCACCTCAAAATATGTCTGTGCCAAGTTGTTCTATTCCCCAAGAGACTAGGAAAATGAAGAACCCAGGGTTTTCACTCACATGCTCCTCTCCCTAGACTAAGTTTCCTTTCCCCTAAATGTCGCCTTTCCCCTAAGTGAGTGCAAGGAAATAGCAAAGAAAGCAAAGGTTCCTTTTAAAAAGTAAGGTTAGAAAGGATTTAACATGACAGAATGACAGTCTACCATCGAATACAGAAAAAAAATATGTATCTAATTGCATAAGAATCTCACTCAAAGAAACTCTTTCTTCAATACAATTCTCTCTTTATGCAAGAAAATAAGGATCTGCACTGAAATGAGCTTAGGGAAATTTGCTGAGGGTATTTAAGTGGGGAACAAAGAGACAAGAGCTAAATGTGTAAGAACCCTGAAGGAATTAACTCAGATCATCTATCCCTGAAGGAAAGGAACAGAAAGAGGTAAATCCAATGGCTCCCGCTTGGGAAAGGATTTCCATTTCCTGGGATCACTGGAGCAGTGCAGAGCCCCTCCACCCAGAACCGTCAGCCTGGGGAAGGATCAGAAGATCCTGTAGCTCTGGCCATTGAGGCATTCGTGGGGTGGGGGGTGGGGCGGACCGCACTTACCAGAACAATTTCCTGCGTTGTGAGGAACAAGGAAAGATTAGGAGGAAATTCTGTTGATTTAGGATGTATACAGGAAGAGATTCAACCTCCTGTAAAGTCACAAAATCTGTCAGAAACCACAAGATGATTTTTCCTTTTAATTGGTTTGCTCAGGCATATTAGAAAATGTTTGGAGAAAAGAGGAAAAGCCCCTTTAAGAAAGAAGGAAGATCTGTGAAAGATGAAGCAGATGGCGGGAATAAAACTGCTGAGACTACTGAGCAGAGCTAAAGAATAGGTGGGTACCCCCAAGCAAGATAAATTTTATACCAAAGCAAATATGTCCACAGAAAGCAAGACCCCTGGAATTCAGCTCCTGATGTGTCTTTCTTGTGTGAGAAGGGAAGCCGGGGAATATCAAGGACATGAATATTGATTGGTAGGGAAGTCGAAAATCTGGTGTAACCAGGCCACCTAACTGAGTCAAAAAGATCCATCCTCCCCAGTTTAACTTCCACCTGCACCACAACGAAAGAAACCGCAATTCCTATCCAGTTAATGACTTCTTCACTTTGTGAAGAAAAATGGCTCTGCTCCATTCTGAATCTTCTTGAGCTCTCTGTAGCTTCCAGCCATTGATCAATAGCTATTATCTTGCTCCTGCTTCTGAAGCATCCTCCCAGTTCAGTCAGCCTCATTCATTCATTCATTCATTAAATACATATCAATATCCCCAGAGTGCCAGGGCCTGGAAGATGAATAAGGCCCAGTTTGACTCACATTCCAATGTTGTACATTTCCCTTGGGCAACTGAGCTAGAAAGACCATCCTCACTTGATCAGATTCATCTTTTCCATATTTTGCCCCTTGCCATCCCAGGCAAGGCCCTACCAATGTCATTCCAGAGCTTATCAGAAACCTCATGATAAGCCGCCTCTCCCTGTTTGCTCATCTATAGGCACAGTGTAAATGTGGCTCCAATCCCGGTTTCCATCATTCCATACTCCAGAGACCTAAGATATGCCTTTTCTTGCTCAGCAAAATAAAAAGACACCTCAATTTGCTCCTAGCAAAAGACACCCACTTCCCTGCTTACTTCTGATCAGGTTAATTCTTAGGATCTTAGCTCAAAATGGAAGAGAAACAAAGGATTGCTTTTGGCCAGCCCCACGTAACTCATCATCATTCCTGTTACTCATGATGTCTTCTGACTTTCTTGTGTTTTTATCCTCTCTCATTCATGTGTTGATATTTAATTGCTCTATGGTTCTGTGTACTTTGGCTTCCTCAACAAAGTTCCCTGTCTTTTATTTAGTATTTGCAAAGCACCTAGTACAGAACTGTACTCACAGTACAACATTTTAAAATATTGCTAAACTAATATTTGTCTTGCCATCAATTAAGTGTGGAAAACAAACTTTTTTCATCCTTCCTTAACTTACCATAATGCTGTCGTACTAATTACTAGACAACAGTGGCATTTCAGACTCCTCCCAGACCAGAAACAAAAAAGTCTAAGAGTCATGTTGAGTCTTCTTTGTCTTCCGTGAATCCTCTTATAACCATTGCAAAACATTTCTACTTTGAATGCATCACATTTTCATATTCATTTCCTTCATCTTAATCTTCACAACCAAAGTGTTAGCCTAAATCCTGTCCACCCTAGTGACAAAAGCACATCTCTAAGAATCGTAGATAAATCCACCCATCACATCCAACCATCTCTTACACTAGGTTTAGCAAATGAGATGATGTGTTGAGTGCTTTGAAGATAGCTGGGGAACATCAAACTTGGAGTGCCTTGGAAAATTTCACTCCCCACGTCCTCAGCTTACAAAGCACTCTCTGGGGTAGCTCAGAGTGGCAGAGAGGCACCCAGACTTTTTTTGGAGCCAGATAGACCCGGATCCAAAGGCCAGATCAGCCACTTACCAACAGGTGAAATTACATAAACTTCCCAGGCGGCAGTTTTCTCATTTGTGAATGGCAGAGAATGCCACCTTCTTTGCCCTCATCTGCCACACCACCCATCCCACCCCTCTGCTTCTTTGGAGGGTCACAATGGCATCTCCCTGCCACTGGGCAACATTTCTATTTTTTGATACAAGGACATCTTTCTGAGACAAGTGTCGGAAAAAACAATCCAAAGTAATTCAGTTAGATGGGAACATATCAGGTCAAAGAGCTGAGAGGTCCAGGATAGAGCCAGCTCCAGACCCAGCAGGACTGGGCCTTATGGATGTCCCCAGGCCCCAGCTCCTCTCCAGCTCCTAGCTGGGCTCTGCTTCCCTGCATTTGTTGATGCCCTTCTAAGGTTACACATGGTCCACGATGATGCAGCAGCTCCTAACTCACAGCCTCCCAGGTTCAAGATAAGCTGGAAGAGCAAGCCTCTTTTCTCTTGGCTCCAGAACAAAAGAAAAAAGTTCTTAGGTTAACTCTGTTTGCACTATCATGGGTCATGGGCACATCTCTGAAACAACTACACAGCTGGATTGGTCAGGCTAACAAGTGAATACCATGAGAGGTACCACATTAGCGCCCACCCCGAGTTTAGGAGACAGTGGGATCTGTGCCTTGAGTTGGAATAGTGGTTAGAGTCCAGCATGCTAGTGTCTGCGGCCTAGGAGAGGAATACTTCTAAAGGAAAAGCAGAACAAAAACCTTGGAGAACCCAAGGCAACTTTAGAGGGCTTCTCTTTTTTGTTCTGTGCCGAAAGGAAAGAAGGCCAAGGGGAAGAAGGTGGCCCCGGCCCCTGCTGTCGTGAAGAAGCAGGAGGCCAAGAAGGTGGTGAACCCTCCATTTGAGAAAAGGCCTAAGAACTTTGGCATCGGACAGGACATCCAGCCCAAAAGGGACCTCACCCGCTTTGTCAAATGGCCTCGGTACATCCGGTTGCAACAACAAAGAGCCATCCTCTATAAACAGCTGAAAGTGCCTCCTGCCATTAACTAGTTCACCCAGGCCTTGGACCGCCAGACAGCTACTCAGCTTCTTAGGCTGGCCCACAGGTACAGGCCAGAGACCAAGCAAGAGAAGAAGCAGAGACTGCTGGCCCGGGCTGAGAAGAAAGCTGCTGGCAAAGGGGACGTCCCAACCAAGAGGCCACCTGTCCTCCAGGCAGGGGTCAACACCATCACCACCTTGGTGGAGAACAAGAAGGCTCAGCTGGTGATGATTGCACATGACGTGGATCCCATTGAGCTGGTGGTCTTCCTGCCTGCTCTGTGTTGTAAAATGGGGGTTCCCTACTGCATCATCAAGGGGAAGGCAAGACTGGGGCATCTGGTCCACCGGAAGGCCTGCACCACTGTCGCCTTCACTCAGGTTAACTCGGAAGACAAAGGAGCTTTGGCTAAGCTGGTGGAAGCCATCAGGACCAATTACAATGACAGATATGATGAGATCCGCCATCACTGGGGAGGCAACGTCCTGGGTCCAAAATCTGTGGCTCGCATTGCCAAGCTGGAGAAGGCAAAGGCTAAAGAACTTGCCACTAAGCTGGGCTAAATGTACACTGCTGAGTGTTCTGTACATAAAAATAATAAAAATTCTTCAGCCGTATCGAACAGCAAAGGTGGAAGACAGAAGGGCCTCAGCTTCCCGGGCTCGCCCTGCGGCCCGGGGTCTTCGGCCCACCGGGAATCTGTCAATCATGTGGACCTCCAAGGCTGGCTCCCAACAGTTCTGGTCCAATCTTGTTGATCTGGGCATGGGTAAGTGCACAGGTTCTCCGCTATCTGGCTCCAGTTTCTTCAACTGTGAAAAAGAAATAATTATGAGTCTTAAGCAAGTAAAGAGCATGAAACAGTGCTTGGCTCTCGTAAGCACTCAGTAAGGATTTTTGGTTAATAGAGATCATAGACAGCACTCACAACGTGGTCATGGGCCTTAATGTTGAGCCGATAAAGAGAATTATTACATCTATACTTGTGGAAACCTCTTAGAAGAAGCAACAGTACAAACATGGCACTCTGAGCTTCCAAATTCCCTGGGATGTAAGCACAAAATCTTTGTATTGTACCTAAAAAACTTTTTAAAACTTAAAATTTTTAGTTATTTAGCTTTTTAGCTCCCAGTTGCCTTTGTTTACGTAGCTCTTCCATGAATGTGTACCTAGCATGTGTTTCATTAAACAAGGAAAAGCTAGAGGAGGCTAATTGCATACCTGGTAGCAGTATTCATTACAAAAGCCCCTTAATCAGATGGTGTGCATGAGTGATTCCCCTTGGAAGGTGACCTGACTAGTATCTCAAAACACTCACATGTCCCAGCTAAGCTGATGGAGGGCAGGAAGTGTAACCTTTGACCAGGCAAGTGGTAACAATGTTGCCCTTTTTGCTGCCAAGAACCAAAGGAATTAAAATTGAGTCAGTCACCAAGTAGACTACATTTAGGCTCACCTATAAATCTCTCTGAAACATTTACCAAAATGTTTACTTTTCTTAGTAATTTAAAACGAATGGGAAATGGCTTTGTGCCAAATACTGAAAAAACAAATTTGGGTCCTTCTTCATGATTCCATTCCAGTAGCCTACGTCTTTACTTCCTCTTAGGGGACACTTTACTGAGCACTTTCTCAATAAGATAGTGGTAATGCAAATTATGGTTAATTCTTCCACAAATTAAATATATTTCTTCCCCTTTAGCTGATTAAGCTGAAATTATTCTTCAGTGATGTACACATGTGGATGACATTGGATTTCTCACATACTAAACAAAGCAGGGATGATGAAAATTCATTTCATGTAATTTACTTTAAATCTCCGTTTGTTTTCCACGTCCTCTTTAATAACATTCAGATTGTGTTTTGCTGTGCCACCAAGAATCTGTGTGAGACGCAAGGAACCTAATTCTGCGGCTGTTCCTGTTTATAGTTACGCTGCTTATTCCAGGGGTGAGGATAGGGCTTGCATGGAGATGTTCTTTGGCAGTTAGGTTAAAACCAACCAAATGGGAATAGAAAAGCTACCCCAAACTTGATTTTCAGCCTTGTCCTGTATGGAAAGGCTTGGCTAGTAGAGTGTAAAGATTTAGGTCAGATTCTAATTCCTTACTTTCTGACCTTCCTTGCTCAGATATTTCAGCATTGACCAAGACTACTTAAAAACTGATGCAAAGTAAATGCAGCTTTGATAATGCTTCCTACTTTGACACTACATCACGTTATCCTTCTCAAGCAAGTTATCGATTTGAAAATTGGCTTCCTGACTTCTAAGTAATTGTCAATTCTTTTTTTAATGGAGTTCCTGTCTACTGAATATACATTCCCTTTTTGTTTTTCTCCTTCCATAAATGAGGTACATTCTGAATCTCTCAGAATTATTCTCGTTTTCTCGGATTAAAACAATGAAGGAAAACAAAAGGCATTCTTATTCATCCCTAGGAACATTTTTTACTGCTTCAAAAAGATTCTCTCAGCACCTCCTGCTCTTAAACTATCCCTACACATTGCATTGGTCTAGTTGTAAGAGAGATGGTTTTTCTTTCATATAACAAAAATTTCTGTTTGGGTTTTATATTTGTTTTATTCTGAAGGTTCAGTTTCACTGACCTCTACCCTATAGACACTACTGTTTAAACATAAATTTATTTTGCCTTGAAATTTCACTTAATAATCTGAACTTTAAATGTGTTGCCATGCTGTGAGGATCTAGAAACTCCTGGTGACACAGAGAGAAAGAACCTGAGGGTGTTTGTTATTTCTCAGATTGTCCAAATTCTATCTGTCTGCATCATTACTGAGAAGTCTGTAGATGGAACTTTCTCTGCAATGAAAAGGAATGCTCTCTATCCTTAAAATTTTAGAAAAGTCATGGACAATAATAGCTAGAGTAGAATAAGCTACAGTGAGTGTTTTATTCAGGGTCTACCACTGCTGTCCCTTAGATCTACCCTCTCTCACAGGGAAATCAGCTACACAGCCTCCTGCTGCTCAGGCCCACAGAGGTTAGCTTAATGCTATCTCTCTGTGGCAGAGAGTCAGCATATTAATTGTTAATCATATGCTCAGCATGCTTCTTGAGTGCTGGCAACATTGTTCCTAGACCCAGGCAACTGGGGCCCCTGCCTTGGGTTCCACAATCTAGAGGGTTTGCTCTGGCCCCATTCCCACATTTCTAGGCCCTACTCTGAATACTCAAAACCCCAGAATTCCCTGTCCAAGTGGTCCCAAGAAGGAGGCACAGGACCAGCTGTGGTTAAGTGGAGGAAGATGGGGCTTGAATAGGAAGCTGGGGTGTCCAGTATGGGAGGAAAAGTGGGGTGACACCAGGGCCTCCACTGACAGGTTGACCTCAGGCCTTGTATGCCAGGTGTTCCATGGTGAAGAGGAGAGATGGTCACAGCACTCCTGAAGCCTCCGACCTGGATGAGAAGACAGGTGGTGAGGAAGTCATCAGAGGACTGATGGGTTCTGCAAATGAGTAGCACAGGGTGCTATGGGAGCCTCTGATGTTGGGAGGGGAAACTCAGAATGGAGCTGGGATAGGTGGGGGAAAGTTGAGATGCCTTATTCAAGGAAAGCCCACCCACAATCTCCATCCACAACTTCCTACATGCCAAGTCAGAATTCATACACTAGGACTCAAATGTGCAAAACCTGTAACGACTTTATTATGCATAATCCTGATGTATTGAGGTAACTTTGTCTCTTCAAATTTCAAGTCCTCTTTTCTGACCTAACTCATTCCCTTTCACATTCCTCTTAATTAACAAATACACATGGTTTTTTAAGAACAAGATCTTTTTAAAAAAATAAATGAAGCCGGGCTCGGTGGCTCAGCCTGTAATCCCGCGCCTTTGGGAGGCTGAGGTGAGTGGATTGCCTGAGCCCGCGGGTTCGAGACTTGCCTGGGCAGGGAGACCTCATCTCTACAATAAATCAAAAAATCAGCTGGGCGTGGTAGCGCATGCCTGTAATTCCAGCTACTCAGAAGGCTGAGGCAGAAGGATCGCCGGAGCCCAGCAGGTCGAGGCTGCGGTGGCCGGGAATGGCCACTGCACTCCAGTCTGGGTGACAGAGTGAGACCCAACTCAAAAATAAATAAATAAATAAATAAATAAAGCTACTTGTTTTCTCACACACCGTAAAGTATAAAATCCTGACCTTGTTTCTCATTGTCAGGTGTAGCTTGACTCCCAGCTCCCTGACCTTGAACAAGTCACCACATCTGTATACTGGGGAGAGTAGTATATATCTCAGAAGGCTGGTATGAGGGATAATGAGATGAAACATTTAAAGCATCTAGCACAAAGCCTAGAATAGGGTAGGTCAGTAAATGTTAGTCATCTTCTCTGTCCTCCATTAACCTTAGAAACTCAGACTGTTTTTTTGAAAACTTTTGAATTAAAAGAAAGAAATGCTGTATTGGTCATACTCAATAATATTCTGGTTTACTGTAATGCTAAGATACCCTTATGCTTTCTACAAATATAGGCACTTAATAATAAATACATGCATACATACTTAGGAGAGAGACAGAAACATAGAGAGCAAGAAATATACTCCTTTGAAGTGAAAAAAAATATAATTAATGCACATATCATTATCCATGCTTCTTTTTTGTTTTCTACTAAATTTCTATTATAAATTCAGACAAATGAATTCCTGACCTGGAATGGTGTTTTTAGAAAGATACTAAACAGAAATCAGGTGGTGTTGCCAGAGCTAGGGTTGCAAACAAGTACATGGATGTGGAAATGATGAGTATCTTGACACATAGGATTCCCCTTGAATTTGAAATTTTCCCTGCCTTCTGTTGCTATTTGGAGTGTGGATACGCCACATGTTTCACTCATTTATCTTTGTTCCCCATCAGGCTCGTACCTGCTATATTCTACCTCCCAGTTTTACTAAAAAGCTTTCCAAAGATGAAGTTCTAAGATAAAGAATAAAATTCTGGAATTATCTAAACTCCGGTAACACTGAAGACATGAAAATCCACAGAATCATAGCTCTCACTGGGTTGATAAATAGCACTTTTATCCTCACCTTGGGTTTCTGGTGTGTTATGGTAATGTAACATGCCACCTTTCTATATTTACTGTCTCTGCCTCCTTTTATTTATAGAGAAAGACAAGCAGATATCTATATTTTTTGTTTTGTGTGGTTTGAGGAGAAGGTGGCTCTATAGGCATATAAATGTGTTATTTTCTAGATAATGTAGTAAGTGCAATCTAATAAAGTTTTTCTAAAGGCAGCGTGACTACCTCCATAAAGTAAATTTAAAGATAAAAGCAGTTTGGAAGTTTGTTTTTAGATGTTGAAAAAATAATGGGTACAGTAAATAAAATGTTAGAATAAATTTATATGTATATTTTAAAAACACACTGTATTTCTTCCACTCACACAGCTACTTTCACCATTTTCTGTGCAGTCTTTGTCACATGCACACATTTTACAAAGAAGTCTTCACTCAAATGTCATTATGGCTTTTACTTTTTAAGCTTTATAAACACACCCTCAGGCTTTTCCACAGAATAAGTGACTTTTATCCATTTACTGTGAGTCTATGTAATTTAACTACTAGTTGTGGCTTAAGTCACAATTATTTCTATTTTTGATAGCCCAGTCTGTTTTAAAGCTGTTTTTAAAATGGCACCTTGAAAACCACATCATAGCTCAGAAGCCTTCCCAGTGCAATTTTTATTGATGAGGAAACTGAGGTTCTAAAGAGGCTATGGGACTAGCCAGGAATATTCATGGCAGATCCAGGTCTGTAATTCAAGGTACCAGAACCCCCAACTCTAGCTGTTTCTGCCCAGCCACAGCTGCCTCCCACCAGTCCCCATCATCTCTCTTCAGTCCAGGGTGGATGCCAGAGCAGGAGTGAGGCCATTGAAAGACAACATCCTGCTTGTCTGTTTCTCCAGCTACAGAGGACACAGTGGTTGCCATGGCATCTATATAGGGCTGGTTTGAATCACATAATCCCAACCTGACAATTCAGGATGTGACTACTTTCCGTTTTTAAAAACTGTTCTTTATTTCATGAGAAGCTGAGCCCTGGCTACTGGGTTCCAGCACAGTCACAGTCCTAAAACCTGTGTCAAGGAATTGAAGACTCTATGAACATGTTGTGTACAATCGTGCTAATCAAAGGGTTGGACCAAGATTCTACTGGAGTTACCTACCTGGGATACCACTTGGCACTTTGGGTAAGACTGGGAGACACTCAGAGCTATGTGACCTTTTCAGAGATGAGGAGTCAAACTGGGAAGCCAAGTTTTCTCTGTACCAGTTCAATTCTTGGCCAATTGGATTCATGCGTGCAAGATTGCTGCCAGGTTGACAGTTGGTGCAGTTCACATTCACAAGACATACTTTATCCCAGCGCATGTACTGGCCCTTTACAAGGCAGAGAGTAGTGCACTCACACGCTGTGTCTCCTGAAAGTTTGAATTTCCACGAACACCAGCTGAAATGGTGGTCCTTTTAGCTGGTTTTCAGCTCCCCAGCTGTCCACAAGAGAAACAAGAACGCCTACCCCACTTCAGAGCAGGTCCAGGCAGCCGTCGTGTGCAATCAAGTTTAGTAAAAGCTGAGCACAGCTGCATTTGAACTGATGACCTGGTAATCGGCACTAGAAAGGTCCATATCCCTTTACAAATCCCTCGAGCCTCGCCATCTATTTGACTTGTTGCTCTGAAAGTTTCACATCATTTTCCACATGTTAAGCCACCACTTCAAGAGCATTATTGAGTCTGAGAATGAAAGCCGATCACTTTTGCCCTCTACTTTGTACTTTGCAGTTCACCACCCCCCCCCATGCACACACGTAGCTAGTAGGCCTGGTGGTTTAGGGATTCAACGCTGGTTTGCTCATTTAGGAGATCTATCTCCCAATTATCTAAAAATAAATCAACACTTGAAGAAATGCATTAGAGAACACCTACATCCCAATGCAGATGCAGACATCTCTTTGCAAAAAAAAACCTAGCAACATAGCATTTTGCAAGATTTCAGACACATACAGATGGCATCTTCTGGACAATCAAGCATTTGTCAGAAATGTTAGACAAAGAAACTTTATATCCACATTATTGCTGCTGCCAGCAGCATTTGTTTAATAAAACTAACTCGAAGAAAAAGAAAAATCATCTTATTTTGGTTTCATGAGTAATATTGCACCTCAGTGCATACTCCTAGAACTTAATAACCAAACTAATATGCTTAAAAATATGCATTTGCTTCTTAGACCTCTGTGCTACCCACATATCACAAATATGTAGTGAATCATATATATGTTTAAGTATAAATTATCTACTAAAGAAAACAAAAAATATTATATGAAATTGGACATGATTAAAACTTCTGAAACATGTCAAAATTTCTTTAACTATTCTTATTGTTTTTACCACTTCCTAACACTTTATAAATTTAAATATACCAAAATGTATCTAAAATGTGACACAATTAAAAATTCTGCCAGGGGAGGGGGGCACACCTCATCAACAAAGATGCCTGCATAATGAACATTTGTATACCTAACACTGAATTGTACCCCACATATTTAAAATTAAATTTTTTAAAAAAATTCTGGAACATGACAGAATTTTGTCTTTCTTTTTTGTTATGATTGTCATTTTTTGCCACTTCTTGGTGCTTTGTGGATCTAAAGACATTAAAATCATTTACATGCTATCAAAATTTACAGCCAGTTTTTTGCCCCAGTATAACTCTACTTGAGAAATTCTCTGGTGGTGAGTATTTGGCAGCAATGGTTTTTATCTTATGTACTGATATTTATGACAAGACTGAGAAATGTGCACAGTATCCAAATCCCCTCCCTTCACCCATACTGACATGTCATTCCAGAAGAATAGTGATGTTCGTGCTCAAGCTGTTTTGCAAAAGACCTAACCAAAAAAAAATATCTGTCAAAGGTTCTAATATTCCTTTGTATTGGGGAAAGAGGTAGACGGGCTTATAATGAATGGTTTGCAAATAAACTGGCAAATAACATGTATGTTCTAGAAGCATCTTAAATTTGAAAGTTCCAGACAGAAAGATAACCTCCCAAAACATCTTCCTCCCAAGAACGCTTGTCATTGTGCCTTCTGTGGGATCCTGGGGAAATCAGTACTGTTTCTTTGATGCCCCTTACAATTGTAGGAGGTTACCTCCCACAGACCCATTTTCTAAAAGCATATGTCTCTTTTCTTTATTTCCATCACATATCAAAGATCAGAAATTTTCTTCACAATGACCAACCTCAAGCTAAAATGACTTAATTACTGACCAAACCACAGGCCAATTGTGAAGCCAGAACTCCCTGTCCCAGGCTGTTATTTCCCAGGCTGTTCCATCTATGTGTAGTCTTGGCTAAAGACACAGAAAGCCAAGAGGATGGTTAGTGTTACTTTAGTTACTATATTTGCCTTAGATTGAAGGAAGTTGATGATTGAAGGGATGAGCAAAAATAATGAAATATTACCGGGGCCCCTACCAAAGGAATTCAAAGTGAACTTAGCTATGAAGAAAAACATGTTGTTCACAGAAGGTGGCACTATATCCTGAACTAAACAACCCTTTTTATTCATTGCTCTGTGCAAAGCAAATCCCCTTAATAATCAAAATGCTTTCTCAAGTATCAATATTCCCAAGACTCTAGGGTCTCTGACAATTATGCTGTAATAGTTTGCTAGGGCTGCTATAACAAAATACCACAGACCGGGTGGCTTAAACAGTGGATATTTATGTTCTCACACTCTGGAGACTAGAAATCCAAGATCAAGGTGTAGGCAGAGTTGATTTGTTCTGAGGCCTTTCTCCTTGGCTTGCAGATGGCCATCTTCTTGCTGTGTCTCCACATGGTCTTCTTTTTGTCCATGTTATTCATATTCTAATCTCTTATTTTTATAAGGACACCAGTTAGATTGAATTATGACCACCTGTATGACCTCATTTTACCTTAATTATCTCTTTAAAGGCTCTGCCTCCAAATACCATTACATTCTGAGGTTGTAGGGATTAATACTTCAATACAACAACTTGAGAGGAACACAGTTTAGCCTATAACATATGCTTATGAAAAACAAAGTAGCCGGGCTCTGTGGCTCAGCCTGCAATCCCATGCCTTTGGGAGGCTGAGGTGAGTGGATTGCCTGAGCCCACGGGTTCAAGACCCACCTGGGCAGCGAGACCTCATCTCTACAATAAATCAAAAAATCCGCCGGACGTGGTAGTGCATGCCTGTAATTCCGGCTACTTGGAAGGCTGAGGTGGAAGGATCGCTGGAGTCCAGCAGGTCGAGGCTGCGGTGGCCGGGAGCGGCCACTGCACTCCAGTTTGGGCGACAGAGTGAGACTCCAACTCAAAAAAAAAAAAAAAGAAAAAGAAAAACAAAGTAACTCTTAAGTAGTAATTTTTTTGGTTATTTTTAATGTTTTTAAGTTCCCATTGATGTAATGGTGGCATTAAGTTATTTCTCTGCCTATGAAATGAAACACTATAGACTTGAAATTCAGGTAAACTTTAGAAGATTTTACTGGTACTGTTAGTGGAAGCATTTACCTTCCTATAACTATGAGATGCAGCACACTCTGATTGACAGCAATAAGGGGTGGAACCTTTAAAAGGTGATTAGATGATGAGAGCTATATCCTTATCAGTGGATTAATGCTGTTATCAAAGCAGTAGGTTGGTTGTCACTAGAGTTGGGTTCCTGATAAAAGGATGAATTTGGGGCCCCCTACCTCTCCTTGTGTACACTCTCTTGCCTTTCCACCTTCCACATGGGATGGCATACAGGAAGGCCCTCACTAGGTGTGGGCCTCTAGGCCTTTGAACACCCAGCCTCCAGAACTGTAAGAAATACATCTCTATTCTTTATAAATCATCCAGTATTAGGTTTTCTGTTATAGCCGCACAAAACGGACCAAGACACAGCCCCTGAGAATGGTAGTGGCAATGAAAAAGAAGACAGTAGAGATCAAACATATTTCAATGTTAGAACTACTATGAGCATTGGCTAGGACATTTACAATCCTATGTATTTTATTGTGGTACCATTACTCACAAAATGTCATAAAGTATATGTAAAGCCCACTTCAGAAGCATCACAAATTCCTAATGAATGCTCCTTCATTAAAAGAAGAAAAACATTTTACTTTCAAAATTTTTTTAAAAGAAGAAACCCTCAACTCATTTTAGACATATTCTGCAGTTTTTGAGGAACAGAGCAATATAGCATGTCTAGAAAATTTAACACATATTTTCCAGTATTTTTGAGGAACTTGTCATGTGGTACAAGAAATACAAAGATAGAGTCCTTGACTTCAGTCAACTTTCAATCTAGCAGGAGAAAGAATATAAAATCCCAACTGATCCTAAAGAAGGATAATGTAAAAAAAAAAATGGGAAAGAGAGAAACTGCCATGGAGATTCAGAGAAGGGAGAAATTATATATTATTCAGATATTAAGAAAAGTCCTCAGGAGAAGGTACTATTTTGGATAGTCAGGGAGACCAAAAAAAGGGAACAGATATAAATATGGAGGGAAGACATTCTAGGTAAAAACAGATTGCATGAAGAAAACCTAGGGGAAGGAAGGCAAGTGGATGTAAGACACTATGACTCATGCAGTCCGATAGATAACAAAGCCCATGTAGGCTGATAGTACATTACAGTGTTTGGGAGGAGGCCATACCACTCAAACTCAGAGTGAGGCTTCACTCAAGGGCAGCAAAGAGTCATTGAACGTTTCCCTGGGAGTGATATAATTGGGATTTTCTTTTAAATATGTAACTAATGATCAAGAGGATGAATTAGAAAAAGGACCAGAGCTAGGGAATTTCATGATAGAATTCATGTTTTCTCTATACCTAAAGCATTTTCTTTTAATATTTACCTAATGATCAGGAGGATGAATTAGAAAAAGGACCAGAGCTAGAGAGCTTCAGGAAATAATTCGTGTTCTGTCTATACTTAAGGCAACTCCTTTCATAAAGATGAAACTCGCAGATAGGTAAAGACGCTTGTTCTCAAACTTCAGCATAACCAGAACCATCTAGAAGGTTTGTTCAAACACATATCTCCATAGTTACAGTTGGGAACTTCAACACTCCTCTCAGCAATTGTTAGAACAGTTAGACAGGTAGTCAGTAAAGACATAGAAGAACTGAAGAGCACTGTAAGCCAACAGAATCTAACTGATATATATAGAACTCCACCAACAAGAAGAGGAACACATTCTTTTCAAGTGGTTATGGACTATATGCTAAGGTAGAATTACATGAGTCATAAAACAAATTTCAACAAATTTTTAAAAATTGAAATCATTTCTCTATGTTCTCTAACAATAATGAAATCAAACCAGGAATTAATAACTGAAAGACAACAAGTAAATATTCAAACACTTGGACCTAAAACAACACACTCTAAGTAATCTATGGTGAAAAAGAAAAATCTCAAAAGAATTTTTAAAAATTTATCGAACTAAATTGACTGTGAAAATAGGATATCATAAATTTATGGAAAGCAGCTAAAACAGTGATAAGAAGGAAACATGCTAATAATAGAAAATAGAAAGGAATCAAATCAATAATCTAAAGTTCCTACCTCAAAAAAAGAGAAAGAAACAGGAAAAGAAGATCAAAATAAACTCAAAGCAAATAGAAGGAAGAAAAAAAAGAGAGAATAAATCAATGAAATTGAAACCAGGAAAACAATAAAAGAAATCAATAAACAGTTTATTAAAGAAAAGAAAAGAAATAAAGTTGATAAACTAGCAAGATTAAAAGCACTAAAAGAAGCCGGGCTCGGTGGCTCAGCCTGTAATCCCGCGCCTTTGGGAGGCTGAGGTGAGTGGATTGCCTGAGCCCGCGGGTTCGAGACCCGCCTGGGCAGCGAGACCTCATCTCTACAATAAATCAAAAAAATCAGCTGGGCATGGTAGTGTATGCTTGTAATTCCGGCTACTTGGAAGGCTGAGGCGGAAGGATCGCCGGAGCCCAGCAGTTCGAGGCTGCGGTGGCCGGAAGCGGCCACTGCACTCCAGTCTGGGCGACCGAGTGAGACTCCAACTCAAAAAAAAAAAAAGCACAAAAAGAGAGAAGATACAAATCACCAATCTCAGGAATAAAATGGAAGGTTTCAATACAGACAGGAAGAGTATATACTACAAACAACTTTACACTTATAATTTGACAACTTAGGAGAAATGGATCAATTCCTGGAGGATAACTACCAAATGTTAACCAAAATGAAATAAATAATCTGAATTGTCCTATAACCATTTAAAAATTGAAATTGTAATTTTAAGTTTCTAAAAAAGAAATTCCTAGGCCTGGAGAGTTTCACTGGAGAATTCTATCTTATATTTAAAGAAGAAGCCAGGCTCGGTAGCTCAGCCTATAATCCCGCGCTTTGGGAGGCTGAGGTGAGTGGATTGCCTGAGCCCGTGGGTTTGAGACCCGCCTGGGCAACTTGGTGAGACCTCATCTCTACAATCAATCAAAAAATGAGACGGGGTGGTAGCGCGCGCCGGTAGTTCCAGCTACTTGGAAGGCTGAGGTGGAAGGATCGCGGATCCCAGCAGGTCGAGGCTGCGGTGGCCGGGAGCGGCCACTGCACTCCAGTCTGGGTGACAGAGTGAGACTCCAACTCAAATAAAAATAAATAAATAGAATAAAGAAGAATTAATACTAATTTTATATCCTCTTTTTCAGAAAACAGTGGAAGGAATAACTCATTTTATGAGGCCTGCAGAACCAAGACTCTCCAGAACCACCCAGAACCACCCAATCAGAATCTGCATGTTTACAAGATCCCAGGCAATTCCTGGGCATATGTGCATTTGAGTAGCATTGCTGTACAAACAGACACACAGCAAAAAAAGAAACCTACAGATAAATATTTCTCATGAACTTAGACATAAAATTCTCAACAAAATTTTAGCAAATTGAATCCAACAACATATTTTAAACATTATATATCACCACTAAATGAGATTTATTCCAGATATGTAAGGCTGGTTTATTATTCAAAATCAATGTCCTCCAACAAATCAGTCAGCTAAGAAAGATTATATGAATTGATACAGAAAAACCATTTGACAAAATTCAATACCCATTTGTGATAAAAATTCAGCAAAATGGAAATAGAGGAGAAATTTGTCTATATCCTTTTTGATATAGACAAATATCAGTTCAGATAAAATTTCTTTCAAATGTCTATGCAACCTGGTCTTAGAAAAGAAAGAATGAAATGAAATAAAATTCGTTTGTAAAGGAGGAGATCCCCATCTGCTCTGTATTTTGAAATGAATCAACTCTTCTGAAACACCAGGCAGAAAGCAGCCTTTGTGAAAATCTCCTGCTTGACCAATGCTCAGTGATCCAAAGCCTCATATTTTTATATCTAGACCCAAAAGAAGGGCACCCATGAGCTCATGGAGATAGAGGCCGATGGCAGTACAGTGAATAAAATGTTATTTTCTTTTTCAGTTCCTTTCTCAGTCACATTTCATGCCCTCTTCTCTGAATGTTTATCACCACCAAGAGTCATATTTCTGTTTGAGTATCTGGCAAGTGACTCCCTGCTGAACAAGCAGGAGAGAAGCCCCATAAATCAGAGCACTCTGTAGTCCGCATGCAGGCTCCCTGGCCAGTAGTGGGACCCTTGAATATTCTTCAAAGCTAAGTACTTCAGAGCAGCACTCTTAAAAATAAAGATCCAATTACTCAGAGCCGGAGAGCATTAGACATTTTCCTAATCTCCATGTGAGCAGGATCCAAAGGGGCTGTGAATCGCTCACTTGCCTTCCTGAGGGCCCTGATTAGCTGCTGACCCATTGAGTTCAAAGAAAACTTGGTCTGCAAGGCCAGCCTTCTCTGACATGAGAACAAGGTACCCACTAGGCAACCAGAAGATGAAAATAAAGTACAAAATCAGGGGCCTATAGTTAACAGGAAACGGCCAAGACAATTCAACATAAGGAAGCTTGACAACCTGCAGCACTTTTGCTCCTAAAAATAATACTCTGAAACATGATTAAATTATTCTGAACATTCTGAAGTCCTTATTACTCAAGGTATGTTCCTTAGAGGAGCAGCACTGGCCTCACCTGGGAGCTTCTACAAACTGAGACTCTCCAGAACCACCCACAACCACCCAATCAGAATCTGCATGTTTATAAGATCCCAGGCAATTCCTGGGCATATGCGCATTTGAGTAGCATTGCTGTAAAGACAAAGGTAGTGCATACCTGTTATTCTGAGTCAGGGAGCTGCTGGAAGGGGAGTGAAAGTAGAGACAGTATCTCATGATGACTGGATCACCACCACAAATACTTGCAAGACAATCTGCAGACTCTTCCCTCATCAAATATCCATGAAGTCTAGAAAGCTCTGAGACTCCACCCTAAATTCAGTCCTCCCATATTCCCAGAGAAACACTAATTCAACCCCATTTACCATTTCCTGACTGCACTTCTCATTCCCCAAATAACTGGCAATTTGATAGTTTGCAGAGGTTTATTGTTGGGAAAAGTATGAAATAATTGAACAAATTACCTGGTCAAGTATTCTAGAAAGACTGGAAATGTATTAAAGAACAATTATGTTGGTTGCTTGTTCTCTGTTGGCTTTCAAACCTCTTTTTAGTGATAAAACTGTAATATTCACCAAAGAGAAAGAGAAGAGGAAAGCAGAGAGGCTTGGGAGTAGGAATGGGCTATCAAGAACTTATTGGGGTCAGTATGTTCTAGAGGGTTGAGTTTGGTGTTTAGAAATTTTCTTGGTGTCTTACATTATATAAGCCTTTACGTAAAACACAGTTTTGTAATAACCATAGTAACTAGAGATATATTTTGAATAACAAAAGTTTAAGTTTTATAGATAGTTTTGGCACTCAGTTTATAACATTTCATCTAATTGCACAAATATTTTAAACATATATACTTAATAAGGATTCCAATATAGGATTGGGGTAACCTTGCAACATCCTCTTCTTTTGAAATGGTGTCTTTTGATAAGAAGATAAATTAGTCCTTCTATCTTATGGAAAGAGATGCCAACCGGGCTCGGTGGCTCAGCCTGTAATCCCACGCCTTGGGAGGCTGAGGTGAGTGGATTGCCTGAGCACGCAGGCTCGAGACCTGCCTGGGCAACTTGGCGAGACCTCATTTCTACAATAAATCAAAATGAGCCGGGCATGGTAGAACGCACCTGTAGTTCCAGCTACTTGGAAGGCTGAGGCGGAAAGATCGTTGGAGCCCAGCAGGTCAAGGCTGTAGTGGCCAGGAGCGGCCACTGCACTCCAGTCTGGGTGACAGAGTGAGACTCCAACTCAAAGAAAAAAAAAAAAAGAAAGAAAGAGATACCTATTGTGTAAAATATTGGAGTTTTTCTTACTTATCAAGGAGAATTTGAGAACGTGCTATTTGCTTAAAACCTTTCAAGAAGCCATATTCACATATGCATCCTGCCTTTCAGGAGCTTACCATCTAGAGGAGGAAGCAGACATACAAATAAGAGATATATTTGATAGGAAAAATGGATAGAACTTTAAATCAAAATATCCACAAAACAGGTAAAAGAAATAAATGATTCTGACTTGGAGATTGGATAGAATTGCTACTGACAGAAACTAGAATAATAGGTGAGGAAAGAGAGGTGGGCTGTGAGTGGGAAGATGATGGACTTGGCTTTGGACCAATGGGTCGAAGATGGCCGTGAGGCATGGAATAGTACAAGTCAGCGTAAAATTAAGTGTGAAATGGACAATTAGCACTAGAGGAGCTGAAAGGAGGAAACTAAACAGACTAGTCAGTGAAGGAATGAATAGTGACTCAAAGGTTCACGAAGGAGTTATGACTCGTATTGAACCTTAAAAGAAAGATGAATGCGTTCAAGGTGAAGTAGAGTTGGATAATGGAGGGCTTTTAAAGTGTAGTAGGCATGTTAGCTTTGAATAGAGAGGAAGTAGACGCTGAAATCTTAAGGAGGAAAGTGATGAAAACAGTGTGTAAGGGATTTTGGAGCAGGGAAAGTTACTGTTCAAGGCTTCCAGAATTAAAAGTCCTGTTGGAAACAATTTATTGAAATAAACATAAAAAGGACAGGATAGATAAAAGACATACTTTAAAGAAAAAATAGATGAATTTTGAGTGAGAATATTAGGGTGCTGGAAAAGGAAAGAAACAAATCTTACAGAGATTGCTAGTGCTATGGAAAAGGACTAGAAGTAGAGGTAGGGAGAGAGGGAAGGATTGTGGGTAGAAAAATGGTCAACTTGGTTTCGGAATAATAATAATAATAAGTTGGAAGTGACATTGATATAGCAAAAATGGAAATATGTACAAGGCAATAGGACTGGGATTAGGATGGGGAGAGTAAGGCACCCAGGGTGCAAAATTTAAGAAGGTGCTGACTCAGGGTGTCAGGCGGCACAATCCTTTGAGTGAAAGCCTCCTAAACTTTGCACCTGGGACCTCAATTACTTCGTCTTAGTCCCTGCCCTAATGGGCAGATAAAAATATAGCACTTGAGTTAAGATGAAAAACAAAATTGGAGGCACAGTGTTTGAGGTAAGTGGCCTAAGAGTGATTAAAGAAGAGCAAGCAAGTCTAACCTGAGAAGGGCAGTTGAAGACAGGAAAATGGTTGTTTCTGTCTCAACATGGTATATTTAACAGATGCCCCCTTTCAAATCACCACTTAAACGGTAATTAAATGATTTTTTTTTTTGAGTTGAAGTCTCACTCTGTTGCCCAGACTGGAGTGCAGTGGCCGCTCCCGGCCATAGCAGCCTCAGCCTGCTGTGCTCAGGAGATCCTCCCGCCTCATCCTTCCAAGTAGCTGGAACTACAGGCGTGCACTATCACGCCCAGTTAATTTTTTATTTATTGTAAAGATGAGTTGCCTGGGCGGGTCTCGAACCCGCGGGCTCAGGCAATCCACTCGCCTCAGCCTCCCAAAGTGCTGGGATTACAGGCTGAGCCACCAAGCCTGGTCTAAATGATTTCTGAAAAAGCATTCACTCTCAAGGATTAAAAGAACAGGTAAGAAGATGGCAATGATAAAGTTTAGGAAGCTAGAAAGCAAGTGAACAAGTTGTAACTGTTCAAGGAGAGTCAAGAAAACAGAAACTGAAGCCGGTAGTGGGGGAGAGCCTGGGCACAACTATAGTTACACCATAGAACACTAAAAGGCTCAGGAATTGAAGCATTTGATACCTCTGGAGGTGAGGCTGTTGGGGAACTAAAGACAAAAAGATTAGTTAAAATTCTACAGCAGGTGTGTACAACAGTTCTTTTCCGGTCAGCGTGGTTTGACAATGCACTATGCCTAACCCAGTAGAATTTTAGAGATTTATTCTCTAGAAAGTTGAATTAAATCAAGTGACTTCAGACACGGAACTGCAAGTCATAGCTGAGCATAAAATCTGCTTATTGGAATCAGAAGGTCTAAGTGAAAGTCTAATCACAGAACAGTGCCCTTCTCCGACTAAATTCCAAGAATGACAACAGCCTGGCTTATAGTTCCCAGGCAAATTCCTCCCTGAATAAAACTGACCAAGATAAAGAAAAGTCCAGTAAATACAAACAACCTGAACACTCCACTAATGGAAGAACATAGGTCACCTAATAGTGAGGCCCACTGGGAACTTGGGCACACACCGCACATGCACACAGTTTCCAGATTACATGGTAGAGATGCATTCTACAAAAGGACAGACAACCAAGGATCAGTAGGCATTTAAGAAATGTTTCTAATATAAAAGGCAGAAAGTGAGGGAGAGAGGGGGGGAAGGAAGGAAGGAAGGAAGGAAGGAAGGAAGGAAGGAAGGAAGGAAGGAAGGAAGGAAGGAAGGAAAGGCTTTACACAACTATCTGATATGCTGTTGA